>NC_057726.1:29966178-30005919 GCF_004010195.1 Chiloscyllium plagiosum
TTATGCCCGAAACGTCGATTCTCCTGTTCCCTGGATGCTGCCTGACCTGCTGCGCTTTTCCAGCAACACATTTTCAGCTACCTTATTGTATTCCTGATGAAGGGCTTTTGCCCAAAACATCTGATGCTGCCTGAATTGCTGTGCTTTTCCAGCACCACTCTAATCCAGTACCTAATTGAATGCCTTTTAGAAATCCAAATACATTACATCCACCTGTTCCCCTTTATTAATCCTCCTCAAGCTGTTCTAATAAGTTTGTTGTGTCTGGTTTCCTCTTCGTGAAGCCAGCTGACCCTTGCTTGGTGATATGTTTTTCTAAATGTTCTGGTGTTACATCCTCTGTAATGGAGAATCCTTCTTTTCCAATGACAAACATTAAGCTAACTGACCTGCTTACTTGCTTTTCAGAGTAAGTATTACATTGGCAGATTTACAGATTCTAAGAATTCTTTGAAAATTACTGCCAGTGAGTCCATAATCTCTATAGCTTTCTTTTAACATTTAGGATGCAACTCATTATGTCCAGGGGATTTATTAATCATTAGCTCCATTAGTTTTCCTGATACTTTGTCTCAAGTAATAGCTATTGTATTTATTTTCTGTCCCTCTTTTGCCACTTGATCATTTAATATTTTTGGAATGCTGTGATCGTCTTTTACCATGTAGCCTGAAAGTATTTAAAAACAATGTATTTAACTCCCCTTCCATTTCCAAGTTCCCCATTATTTTTCCCAAGCCTCATTCTCTAAGGAAGCCTTTGTTCACATTGGCCTCTTTCATTCATTTTATATATTTAATTAAGCTATACTGTCCCTTTTGATATTATTTGGTCGTTCACCCTCAAAGTTTTTTTTTCTTCTTTGGTACTTTCTTCGTCATCCTTTGTTACTTGTAAAAATGTTCCCAACCCCTTGCCTACCGATAATGTTTTTACACAAAATGTGTATTTTTCTTTTAATTTTATACTATTCATAATTTCCTTAGTTAACCATAGTTGATTAATCCCCTTCTTACATCCTTTTTCCTTATTGGCATATATCTTTTATTGTGAGTCACGAACTACTTTTTGATTTAGATTCCCTACAGCATGGAAACAGGCCCTTCAGCCCAACAAGTCCTCACCAACCCTTTGAAGAGCAACCAACCCAGACCCATTCCCCTACATTTATCCCTTCACCTACCACTACAGGCAATTTGCCATGGTCAATGTATCTAACCTGCACATCTTTGGACTGTGGGAGGAAACTCACACAGACATGGGGAGAATGTGCAAACTCCACACAGACTGTTGCCCGAGGCGGGAATTGAACCTGGGTGTCTGGCGCTGTGAGGCAGCAGTGCTAACCACTGTGCCACCATGCTGCCCCAATTTCTTAAATATCTGCCATTTCTGTTAAACATTTTTAAAATCCTCTCCAACAAACCCTGCCCTCATTGGTGATTACCTTTGTTTAAGCTTAGCACAAGCCTCATTAGGACTTGTAAACTGCATAGCCTTTATCCTTCCTGACCAGATCCTTTCTTAAAACATCATACTTGTGTCTGTGAGTTAATCATTTTTTCTCAGGGTTATTCAGTAGTAAAGTTCCTCTTTCTTTCATTCAAGAAAACCTTATAATTGGCTCCTTCATTTTGAATGGCTGAAGT
The DNA here is from genome assembly GCF_004010195.1 of Chiloscyllium plagiosum. Lineage (NCBI taxonomy): Eukaryota > Metazoa > Chordata > Chondrichthyes > Orectolobiformes > Hemiscylliidae > Chiloscyllium > Chiloscyllium plagiosum. The sequence goes on from NC_057726.1 coordinate 29,967,826, forward strand.
GTGAGAGAGCTGAATACTATAAGCTACAGTCCACTGAGGGTTTTAAAAAGAGGGGAGCTAATTCACTCCTCAACTGGTTGCAACAACTTATGAAAGGAATTGCATAGGTATTTAAAAATAAAGCAAAGGTGAAGTAGAACTAATTGGATAGCTCTTTAGTAAAATGATCTCATGTTTAATGGATCAAATGGCCTCCATCTGTGCTATACTTTCTATGATTTTAAACATTTCATAGTCAAAAATGTATTGCAAATTATGCTCATGCCTGTAGGTTTTCAAGCAGGTCTGTTATGGCGACATGGTGGCTCAGTGGTTAGCACTGCTGCCTCACAGCACCAGGGTCCCAGATTTGATTCCATCCTCAGGTGACTGTCTGTGTGGAGTTTGCACATTCTCCCTGTGTCTGTGTGGGTTTCTTCAGAGTGCTCTGGTTTCCTCCCATAGTCCAAAGATATGCAGGTCAGGTGAATTGGTCATGATAAATTATCCATAGTGTTAGGTGCATTAGTCAGAGGGAGAGAGAGGTCTGTGTGGGTTACTCTTCGGCGGGTCGGTGTGGACTTGTTGGGCCGAAGGGCCTGTTTCCACACTGCAAAGAATCTAATCTAATCTAAAGAACCTTATAGAATATGCCACAAGCACATTGACATGAGAGTTTGTTGAAGTGTATTTGTTATGATTTAAGTAAAATATTGTGGAGGCTGCAAATCTAAAATAAAACCAAAAAATGCTGAAGAAGTCATATTGGACTCAAAACGCTAACTTTGTTTCTCTCTCCAAAGTTGCTGTCAGGCCGGCTGAGTTTCTCTAGTGCCTTAAGTTTTTTATATCTTGTAAATGTTATTTTGTTTGCTAATATATCAGTAAGAACATCCCATGAAATCATAGCACTGGTTTCTTTCAAGTAACTGGCATTGTCAGATGTTTGGTGCATTAAAATACTGAGGAAGGCATAATCTACAAAGGACCATAGATATCTCTCTCCATTAGTGACAGACAGTTGGTGATGTAAATCTTGAGATTAGCCACTCCATCCAAATGAGGTAAAGAGAAGAGACAGACCTACATTAGACGCTGCAGCTGGTGCATTGCCTTTATTCTACATAGTAAGACTGTGATTATAATCTATCATCAATCAATAGAGTCATAGAGTCATAGAGATGTACAGCATGGAAACAGACCCTTCGGTCTAGAGATTTACATAGGAAGGTGGTGTAAAATTATATTGGCACCACTAGATGGCAGCCTTGTTTATGGAATTTCCTGATACCAATCTATTATTCCGGAGGAAAGTTTAATGCAGTAACTTTACCTTCTCTTTTCAGCTGTAAAGAATCAGTGTAGCTTTTCGGCCCTTATTGATTTGATAATGTTAACTCAAAATAAAAGTTTTATTCAAAATTTGTTTTTGCAACTTCTTTGTGGAAATCTCAACAGTACAAAGAAGAGACATTTCAGCATGTATTTGGTTTGTTTTTAGAGTCATAGAGATGTACAGCATGGAAACAGACTCTTTGGTTCAACCCATCCATGCCGACCAGATATCCCAACCCAATATGGGCCAGCATCTGGCCCATATCCCTCCAAACCCTTCCTATTCATATACCCATCCAAATGCCTCTTAAATGTTGCAATTGTACCAGCTTCCACCACTTCCTCTGGCAGCTCATTACATACACATACCACCCTCTGTGTGAAAAAGTTACCCCTAAGGTCTCTTTTATATCTTTCCCCTCTCACCCTAAACCTATGCCCTCTAGTTCGGGATACCCCGACCCCAGGGAAAAGACTTTAACTATTTATCCTCTCCCTTTATAAGGTCACCCCTCAGCCTCTGACGCTCCAGGGAAAACAGCCCCTGCTCATTCAGCCTCTCCCTATAAAATCCTCCAACCCTGGCAACATCCTTGTAAATCTTTTCTGAACCCTTTCAAGTTTCACAACATCTTTCCGATAGGAAGGAGACCAGAATTGCATGCAATATTCCAACAGTAGCCTAACCAATGTCCTGTACAGTCACAACATGACTCAATACTCTGACCAATAAAGGAAAGCATACCAAGTGCCTCCTTCACTATCCTATCTATCTGCAACTCCACTTTCAAAGAGCTATGAACCTGCACTCCAAAGTCTGTTTGTTCAGCAACACTCCCAAGGACCTTACCATTAAGTGTATAAGTCCTGCTAAGATTTGTTTTCCCAAAATGCAGCACCTCACACTTTTCTGAATTAAACTCCATCTGCCACTTCTCAGCCCATTGGCCCATCTGAACAAGGTCCTGTTGTAATCTGAGGTAACCCACTTCGCTGTCCACTACACCTACAATTCTGGTGTCATCTGCAAACTTACTAACCATACCTATCATGTTCGAAGTCAAATCATTTATATAAATGTTGAAAAGTAGAGGACAGCACCGATCCCTGTGGCACTCGACTGGTCACAGGCCTCCAGTCTGAAAAACAAGCCTCCACCACCCTCTGTCTTCTACCTTTGAGCCAGTTCTGTATTCAAATGGCTAATTCTCCTGTATTCCGTGAGATCTAACCTTGCTAATTAGTCTCCCATGGGGAACTTTCTTTAACTATTTTGTTTTTTTTTTCAAATTTCTTCAACTTTTCCTTCATCTTTTAGGTAAGACATTAGTCTGAGTTCTCATTCACTTTCTGAGGTGTATAAGAGATCTCAGGGCACATTCTACTGGCTGGTTGTCAAACCTTGCTATGCACAAATTGGTTCTCATGTTTACTTTCAAAAGCACAATGATAACATTTCAAAAGTAAATTTATGTGCTTGGAAACATCACAAGGAAAGTATCACTAGGATATGAAAGATGCAAACATAACTTGCCAAGTCATTTCCTGTTTGATTTGAATCAATGTGAAAGCACAGGAGCGGAGTCACATACTGACCAAACATAAAGACAACACTTTCTATCCATAAAGGACACAAATAAATAAGTTAGATTTCTCAAAATAGGTTTCTATAAAAAGGTATAGAATGTACTGTGGGTGGGAATCTAAGTCTTCCACATCAACATTGACTTTTTAGTACCACTCCAGACCAAGCTGCCTGAGTCCTGAACATTTGTGGCAGACTTGTCCAGTGGCAAAGCTTACTTGAGCTTATCATCACCATCATATTGCAGAGGCATTTGTCCTTAACTATATTGGTAGAAGTAATCATTACATAGACCTTCTGGAGACAAAGTTCTGCCTTTACACATCATCATGTTGTGTGACATGACCATTGTGTTAAATGGGATAGTTTCAGAACAGGGCAAAAATGAGGACTGCAAATGCTGGAGATTAAGAGTCGAGATTAGAGTAGTGCTGGAAAAGCACAGCAGGTCAGGCAGCTTCCGAGGAGCAGGAAAAATTGACGTTTTGGGTAAAAACCTAATCCTGATGAAGAGCTTTTGCCTGAAATGTTGATTTTCCTGCTCCTTGGATGCTGCCTGACCTGCTGTGCTTTTCCAGAACCACTCTAATCTAGATTCAGAACAGATCCAGCAGTTCAAATCCAGGCATCAATAAGGCTCTGTGAACCATCAGCTACAGCAGAATTATATTCACCCACAGTCTGTAACTTCTTGGCCCAACATATCCTCCACTCTACCATTACCATCAAATCAAGGATCAATCCTAGTTCAATGAAGAGGACAGGAAGCTATGTCAAGAGTACAATTGGACACATCTAACAATGAGGTGTCATTAGTGGGTTTCCTTCAGAAGGGGTTTGGTAGTCTGGATATTTGCTGATGACTGAACAATATTCAATAGTATGGTCTATGGTTTTCTGTGCATTAGCCCCATAACATAAATAACAGAAACTCAGGTTGAGGTTGAAGTTATTTAGAACATCTAACTATTTATACTTTATACAAAGTGTGTAATCTATATGTATTTTAGAGCTTAAATTTTAATCTGGTTTTGTCTTTGTGTATGAATTTGTACCTGCCGATTATATTTCACGAAATAATTAGTGGTTACACCAAAAGTTGAGCTACAATTTCTTTGGGGTTCAGAAACATTACACATTTTTAGTTCATTGAAATCTGAGGTCCACTTCCATTTGCAGACGATAACAAAGTCAGCACGTTTGATGAGTGGGCTACTTTCTGATTCTAATAAACTACAGTTGGATTTAAGGCAAGTATTACCCTGGCTAGTCTTCGTGCATGAAAGGCTTTAACAATTGCTTTGTTAGTATTTCTGGAGTCTGTTTTAAAACCAGTTTTGGCGATAGAGCTCATGGCTTAATCATGGGAATTTGTTTGTATTAGAAGAGTTTCTGAAGTGGACAGAAGCAAAATTGAAGAGCATTAGCTTGCTTTCAGTTATTCAGGACGTTATTTTATATGCTGAGGGGAAACCCCCAGGCCAGTTCACTGATGTCCTTGTTGCAGTTAAATGTAAGAAGTAACTTCTCCGAGAGAAAGATGTTAGTTTAGAAAAGTTAGGAAATAAGTTACCTCATTCTAAAAGATTTAGCTGAAAGTTCTAGACAAAAAGTGTTTGTTAGAACCTGAAGGGGTTAGTCAAAGCGGAGAAAGTCTATGCTCAACCATGTGAATACTGAGGGAATTAAACCCTCATGAACAGGAATCGAAAGCAACAGCTAAGGAAAACCTATTGATGTGATTTCTCTAAAGAAGGGAATTCTCTCTGGTATTTCAGCCATGTAAAGGAATACAGTTGGGATAGATGAAATATTATATTTTCACTATGTTTCAGTAACTTTTAAACTGTGTTATAGAGCAATAGTTTGGTTTATTTTATTTTATCTTTTGTGGATAAACTTCTGTTCTGTTGTTAAAATAGATCTTTAACTTTGTGTGCTAGTGTTTCTGTGAAAGTCCACTATGTCAAATAAAGAAAAACATCCATGATAAAATAAAACAAAGAACTATTGATGTTGAAGATCTAAATCAAACCAAAACAGAAATTGCTGGAGAAGCTCTAGAGGTCTGGCAGCATCTGTGGAGAGAAAACAGAGGTAGTTTTGAGTCCAGTGACCCTTCTGCCGAACTATGATCTATTAAGCCAGATTATTCTGGGATCTGGCCTCCTCAATAAAAGCATCGGCTGGAATCATAACAACATGAATGCGCTGTCACAGACTTACACATATGGTCTGGTTCCTTTCCTATCAATGTTACTGTACATTACATACATATAACTGACGGACTGAATACACTGCACTGATGTTATTACAATATGAGAGTGCCTGAAGGCAAGAATAATATCCCAGAACGTCACACATTGTGATGTCATGTCACTGTCTGAAAGATACAGGACTGTCTGGTCTGAAATCTGTGCCATGAAGCAACATTCAAAACCATTCAAAACTCCTTAGATACTGAAGAGGTTCATACCCACATGCAGCAAGACTTGGAAACATTCTATTGACCATAAGGCATACATCAGCTGTGTAATGAAATCTAAGGTAAATCAGTGCAATCAGTAACTCAACAATCACTTGTATACATTCACACCCACAGATCTGCTGCAAAATGAAAGAAGTTTGTACCATCTACAAGACACAACACAGCAGCTCACCAAAGCTCCTTTAATAACTCCTAACCTGTGATGTCTGCCAAGGACGACAGGGACAGCAGACTCATGGGAACGCCACTACCTGCAAGTTCTCCAAGACACACACCATCCTGCCTTGGAAGAATATCATTGTTACTTCACTGTTGCTGGGTTAAAATTCTTGAACTCCCTCAATAATAACAGTGTGGGGTTATCTATTCCACATGAGTTTCAAGATAGTGAGATCTGCAGATGCTGGAGAGTCAAAAAGTGGATAAAAAGTGGAGCTGGTAAAAGCACAGTGAGTCAAGCAGCATCAGGGGAGAAGTGGAGTCGATGTTTGATGTTGGAACCTTTCATCAGGACTAGGGGAGGGGAAGGGGGCTGCAAAATAAATAAGGGAGGGGTGTGGAGTTGGGGCTGGGGTACCTGACCCTATCAGTCCATCTTCCTTCCCACCTACCCGCTCCACTCTTCCCACTGACCAATCACAGCCACCTCTACCTGCATTCACCTAACGCTAGCCCACCCATCCCTCGCCCCCAGCCCCATCTCCCTCCCTCTATTTGTTTCACAGCCCCTTCCCCTCCCCTAGTCCTGTTAAAAGGTTCTGACCTGAAACGTTGACTCCCCTTCGCTGATGCTGCTTGACCCGCTGTGCCTTTTCCCGCTCCATTCTTTCTTCACTTGGACTTCCCCTACCAAAACAAAAAGAGCATTGGATTGTGCTGTAAAATGCTCCACACTACAGCAAGCAGCAGTGGATCTAAAATGGAATTTGGAATGAGTCCTGATTAAAGTGTTCATGGTCCAACAATCAAACATTCAAAAGAGATCACAGCTTATTAAATTTGTGCATGCAGACATTTAGACATCAAATGCAGCTTCCTATAGGTTATGATATGTACAAAAATCCTCCTGAAGAAGGGTTTATGCCCGAAACGTCGATTCTCCTGTTCCCTGGATGCTGCCTGACCTGCTGCGCTTTTCCAGCAACACATTTCCAGCTATGTACAAAAATAACCCATGTCTTACCAGAATATGTCAGGTTTCTGCACCAGAGGAGAGGGAGGAGATCACTGGAGGAGGAGGGAAGTGCAGTGCATTGGGGGGCATCTGGGGATTGGGAAGGGGATAAAGGAAACTTAATACTGGGAATGGTGGGAAAAATGTAGGTGACCAGAGGATGCAGAGTAGAGTGAAAATGGAGAAGAGGGGGTCATGATGGGAAGGGATGCAGATGAGAGTGCAAGGGTGATGACTGGTATATACATTATAATAACTAATTATAGTCATTACAATAACCAATATAACTAATACTAATAATATTACAATGATCATTATAATTGTCTATGTTAAACGATCATACTAACAACTGGGACTTAGAAAAATATTGATCTGAGTTTTTCCTTTTCTTGAATCTTTTGTCTTATATTTTCCTTATCCTCTTCTAGGCTGATCAAACTTTTGTTTTAATTTATTTTATTAACTGATTTCCTAGGATTTTGGTTGAACACTGCTCTGTGGATATGGGCTGGGTGCTGGCAGGTGGGCCTAGATGGGGTTGTGATATCTGGTCAGCATGGATGAATTGGACTGAAGGTTCTGTTCTACGACTCTATGACTCTATGTGCTTAGATTGCCGATGGATTTCATTTTATGGTCATTGATTTCAACAGGTCACTGTTAGATGCCAGGTAATGACTGAATGAATGCTTTGTGTGATCAAACACTATCAAAGTGGAGAATGACACTAAATATTTCTGGTAGGAGCAGTTGTTCAAGAAGGTGGCTTAACCTCACCATTTCAAGGGTAAATAGGGATAGGCAATAAATGCCCATATACCCGAGCAAATCGTAGGAGGTGCTATGTACAATCTGTTCTTTTCTTGATAAATCTATCATTATTCATTCCTTGTAAAGTGTAATGTGTATGGAATTCAGAAAATCCAGGCTATATAGGTGTCTCCCTTGAGTCTCTTGAAATCACAACATCAGATTTTTATAATTCACGAGACAGAGAGAAAGAAAACTCTAATCAATGACACATATGTGGTGGTGACAACTCAAAGCCACACATTTGCTGAACCAAGAACATAATCCAATATGCCTGCCTGTAAGACGACAGAAGGTGCTGTGTCTTGAACACTGAGACATCAGCCAGTGGCACTCTGCTATCTATGTGCCCGTGTTCACAGTTTCTCACTGTGGGAGTGGGTGCATTTGCTTCCTTCAGAAACTGTTCCCTCACTGGTAACACTTGAGATGCATAAACACAACCAATGGAACACCTATGAAGTTGGTGATGGATTTAGTCAGTGACATTAAACAAATAAATCTGTGACTGATCCGAAACAACATTTGTTGCTAAATAATTGTATTAATATCTTTACATTGTTTTCATTTCTTTGTATGTTTAATGTGATTTGTTAAAGCTTCGTTTGTAGAAATAATTATGACTCATGACTGCTACATTGTATATTAAATGTCACACATTCAATTAATTACATTCTCCTTCTTCAGGTGCCATGTTTCATAATGCTGATTGATCATGGCTCTGCAATTTTCACAACCCTGTGAAATCAATGTCTTGGTGTTGTTCTCCATCTTTACACACTGAAACTGTCAGCATCTTTCCTCTTTTGTCTGCCTGTTTTTCTAACAACCTCCATTTTTTTTCAGTCACTGACTGATGTTCTAGTTGCTCTCCCCTAAGTTCACGGCTAAAGGAATTCTAATTGTCTCTTGGTGATCATCTTCAAAGGTTCTTGTGGTGTGCCTGCTCTCCTCATTTGTTGTGTGTGTTGGCATATAATCCTCATCAAATACAAGAAACCGGGTGTGACCTGAATGCAAGAAAGCAAATGGTGTGGTCAGGTTGTCAGTTGTTGTTGTCTCTCGATCTGCACTAATTCCTGCATGACTGAGTGCATAGACACAGGAAAGGGGGGGTTGACCATCAGCCTTTGCTTGTAACAATACCCCTGGCCCCCTCTGCCCACAATTCCCAGAAACTCCCAAAAGCCCTCTCCCCCAGTTTTCCCCTTTAATATACGATGTTGTCATAATTTCAAATTTGGCCTATTTGCATTTGTCCTGATGAGGGCAAGACCAAATGTCTGGCAACAACTTTGCTGTTTTCCATAACATTTAAATTCTATACAGACAAATGACTGTTTATTTCTAATGCATGAGTGCATAGTTTTAATAACGCAAAAAACCATGAGGTGACAGCCTCCACCCTTCTTTCTCATTCTGTGTCTAATTTGACACTGAATTCACTTTGCTCTTGGTTCCTTCTCAATTAGATGGCAAAGATTTGATAGCAACAAAGTAGAAAAGAGGAGATCATCCTGTTCCGGTCAATATTTATCTCTTAGTTAACAACTGGGACTTAGAAAAATATTGATCTGAGTTTTTCCTTACCTTGAAACTTTTATATTTTCCTTATTCTCTTCTAGGCTGATCAAATTTTTGTTTTGGTTTACTTTCTTAACTAATTTCCTAGGATTTTGGTTGAACACTGCTCTGTGCTGAAAGAGAAATGAGTTATTGCAATTGATGTGTTTGGATTGCCAATCATTAAAAATAGAGTATTTGGTCATTTGTTTTTGTAGAATCTTACAATGTCCAAATTAGTTGTTGTATTTCTTACACAACATCAGTGACTATGACCTGAATCACACCATATTTTAGCAAATGGTCCTTTTGTTAGTTTGCCCTCTTGTCCCTGCTATTTCACACTCTCTGCTACTGTACCCACCTCTTATCAAAGCTCATGCTATACAAAACTTACTGTCACATGCAACATCTTCCCTTACTGACTGTCACCCACCCTAAACCCCAGCCCTGCCACGCCCTCTGCACCGCCCACTCTTTCCCCATGGATACCTCACCACCTTCCCTGTACCTTTACCATCACCTTTACCATGGGTCAACCCATTTAATCTCAGCCAATACCTTCCTTTCTCTCAGGAGAAAATAGCCAATAAAAAGGCAGTTGGAGTTAAGGTGGGATGCCTGACATTCAGCTCCTTACCCACTACATGGAGACAGCCCTGCCTTTGTCCACTCCAAGTGGATACCTGACCATGCCCAAACCCACTCACTGATATCAACAGCTGCCCTTGACTTACTGTGTCCATTCCCCCGACTGAAGGGTGTCTCTCATGCTGGGACCAAACACTAATCCTTCCGCGTTTGAGTTTGGTTAATGTACATGGTGTGTTACCAGCTACTGATATATGATGCAGTGTAACAACGATGTAAAATGGTGATATGCAGCAATGTGTACTCCCTAGACTGGTAATTGCTGCCACCTATGATAAGCTGCCCGGCTTTGTGCCTGCACTAAAAGGCAAAGCAGAGATGCTGAGAGCATTGAGATAGTTCCGAGGTGAGTGAGTACTAGGGAAGTGAGCAAACACTCCTGAGATGTAGCCTGGTCCAGTCAGTGAGTTGGCTGCATGCCACTTTGTGCAGCAGCATTACAGTGAGAGGCATTGGTGCTCTGCAGAGGCACATTGTCAGTGCATTAGAGATGTGTGATGGGGGTGTGTGGAGGCCTGGTTGGTTTTCAGCATTGGAGAACACAAGGTGTGTGGGTGTGGCCGATATCCTGGAGCTTGTGCTGAAACATTGATGGCTGAGTCCAGAATGGCAGTAAGCAGGCGGTGGTCAGTAAGCTGGAGTCACCAGGTTCCCATTCGGACTTTCATACTGGGAATTCTCTGGATCTAGTTTCTATCTGTTCCATCATACAATAGGAAGCTGCATATTAATAAGGCGACGTTCAATGTTAATGAGGATGGTAACAAGCAATAATCTCCCTTAAGTGACATCTCACCTCTCCCTTGCACGAATCTTGTTGATGACCAGAACTCTTCTGGAATTCTGCTGAGAGGTTGTTCCCAACATCGAAAAGGATCTTGCTCGACTTCTCACATATCTCTCAGATTTCTCATCATAGCCCATTTTGTTCAGGGTCCTGTAAAATTCTGACCGACATATCAAAGGCAGCTTATTGATTTTAAAGCGTTTGGAATGTTCTGACGTTATGATGGGAATTATATAAGTGGAAGTCATTATTTTCTTTCTGGCTATTGGTTACCCACTTAGGGGTCCTCAAGTATCCAGTTCCTTTTTAAAGCAGCCAGGCGCTGATGTATCATTTTATCTTCCCTGAAAGGATTTGCTGCTGTTTTCACAGATTATGTGTCTGAGTGATGACGTGCTATGGGGAAACTATGGGAACAACTCAAACTCTACTTCATCTTTAAAATCCTGAATGTGTTCTTCATTTTTATTTATTTACAAAATACTTGAGGAGACATTATGCATGAGGTGAAATCTTCCCCTCCCTGGTTTGGTGTGATAAGAATGGTGGGAAAATACAGAAAGAATGAAACTAATCAAATCTTGACATTCAGAAATATTTAGCAATTTCTCCTCAAGCCTTAAATTGCAGCTTCAGAGTCTCACATTTGAGCAGTGACTACTTTATTTCCATGTATTTGCATATCATTAATATCCCAATCGGCACGGTACGCATCGTATGGCTCTAAGCTTGTTTTACTCAGTACTTACTCACTTTACACTTACTCGGAAGATGCCAGCCTCTGTACCCTTCACGTTTCATTCTACACACTCACTGACTTCAGCACTGACTAACTGCCTGCCACCCTCTGTGAGGGTCACATCACTTCCAGAGCACACAGAGACTTTAGTAACAAGCTGCTAGTCTCTGCAGCTTGCATAAATTTTTAGTGGAGAGGGTGAGTCAGGAAGCTTGTGATGTTGGGGAGAACTGAACAGTCAACAGACGTATCACTGTGCGATACTGCACTACATCGATATCACACAGTCAGCATGTGGCAGCAGTGTATGTGGCAAACACACTGCATGTGCTTCAAGTGAATGGCCATGAGTGAAAATTAAAGGTGAGCGGTCCTTTGTGGGGTGAAGGAAGACCAGAGCCAATTGAAGGGACTATCACAGTTAGTCAAGGGGCTCGAACAACTCCCGTCCGCAGTCAGTCAGGCACCTGGTCCCACCAGAGCTCAGGGATCTGTGTCCTTGCAGTCCCGGGATTGAGCCTCAGTCAGCCTCATTAGTCAAGTACAACCAGTCTGAGGATTACAGACACTTGAAGTCAGGATGTTGCGGAGACATTGGTTCAGGGTGGGGTTGGGTTGGGATGGGGTGAGGAGGCAGTGAAACAAAGGGAGGAACTGACTATTTGGATTATGTATTTTGAGAAATGCACGTGCAGGAGAGGTAGTGAAGAATCCTCAGTGAGTGAGCAGGAAGTGCAATGATGTGGGTGAGAGTTGATGAGTGCAAGTAACGCAATCAGCTGTAGTCTGTGAGCCTTGGGTAGAAACCTGTGTTCAAGTTAGAGTGAGCAGTGGCCTGTGAGTGTGAAGTAACAGAGAGAAATTGGTGGAACTCACCTTTATTGAGTGCAGAAAATCATTCACCTTCTTCCTGCACTGGGTGGGTATCCTATTGAACCTGGGACACAGCACTGACCTGGGTTGTAATTTGGTGTGGTCCCGTTTCGCAGTCTACAGGAACAAAGACTGACTTTCTCTCCACCACACAGTCCACCAAAACCTTCAAATCTCTGTCCATGAAGCAGGCAACCAGCTGCCCTTTCCTCAGGCCTATATCTTCACTGTGCTTCCTGGCTTGCAGTGTCTGAAATATTGTGCAGCTGGGTTTGAAATATGGAGCCAGAAGTGGCCCCAGGAAAGGTGGTTAAGAGCCCAGTTACATCATTAATGTAGTAAAGGGCAGAGATGGGTCACTCAGTCATTCAGGACCAGGCACCAGGAATCTCACTTGACAGACCATTTCATTTGAAAGGGACAAAAGTTTGCCCATTATTTTTAATGAGGAAATATAAATAAAAGCAAGTTTCAACAAACAGCAATTTGAAAATAATCAAAGTCTGTTTTAGTGATGCTGGTTGAAGTGTAAACAATTGACCCGGATGCTAGGAGTAATTCTCCCAAATTCCTTTGCAATAGTGCAGTGCAACTTTTTACATCCATCTTGAGGGAACAGATAGCGTCTCAATTTCACATCTTCACCAAAATAAGGCTTCTCATCTAAAGTGCAACACTCTCTGAATGTCGCACTGAAGTGCCCAAGCCCTGGAATGGGACTTCAACCTGCCACTTCTGACTGAGACACAAAAGTGAACAAAGGACAATGAACAGCACAGGAACAGGCCTTTCGGCCCCACCCAGCCTGCACTGACACCCAATGCCTTCCTAAATTAAGCACCTTCTGCCTCTATGCCATCAATATCTCTTTATTGCTGCCTATTCACGTGTCTGTCAAGATACCTTTTAAACATTGTTATTGTATCCACCTCCACCACCTTCTTTGAAAGTGCAATCCAGGTGATTACCATCCTCTATATAAAAAAAAAATTGCCTCTCACATATCCTTTTAACTTACCCCTTTTTACCTTAAACATGTGTCCCCTCATTGTTGACATTTCTACCCTGGGAATAAAGACCCTGACTATCCATTCTATCCAAGCCTCTCATAATTTTGTAAACCTCTAGCGAGTCGCACCTCCTCTTTCAATGTTCAATTGAAAACACACCTAGTTTGTCTAAGTTTGTGTAGTCTCTCTTCATAGTTAATACTGTCCAATCCAAACAAATTCCTGGGAAACCATTTCTATACTCTCTACAAAGCTTCATATTCTTCTTGCAGTTGGCGAGCAGAATTGTACACAAAGCTCCTCACCTGAGTGGATTTAACTTACAGAACCTGTGGGAAATTATTCAATCTCCACTAACTTCAAGCCAAAATCAAAGTCATCCCAACCAGTGTCATTGAGCTGCAGTACGCAGATGATGCTTGTGTATGTGCAATCTCAGAGTACGTACTTCAGACCATCATCAGCACCTTTATGGGGGCATATGAAAGCATGGGTCTCACCCTGAACATCGGCAAGACAAGGGTCCTACATCAACTAGGCCTGGCATTGTGGAGCAAACCCCTGATCATCAAGGTCAATGGGGAGACCTTCAAATGTTGTGAACTTCCAATACCCCAGGAGTGTCATAGAGTCATAGAGATGTACAGCACAGTAACAGATCTTTCAGTCCAACTTGTCCATGGCGACCAGATATCCTAACCTAATCTAATCCCATTTGCCAGCACTTGGCCCATATCTCTCTAAACCCTTCCTATTCATTTATCCATCCAGATGCCTTTTAAATGTTGTAATTGTACCAGCCTCCACCACGTCCTCTGGAGGTTCATTCCACACACGCACCACCCTCTACATGAAAAAGTTTCCCCTTGGGTCTCTTTTATAACTTTCCCCTCTCACCCTAAACCTATGCTCTCTAGTTCTGGACTCCCCCATCACAGGGAAAAGACTTTGTCTATTTACCCTATCCATGCCCCTCATGGTTTTATAAACCTCTATAAGGTCACCCTTCAGTCTTCAATGCTCCAGGGAACTTGATCAGATGGGTCAATGGGCTGAGGAGTGGCAGATGATGCTTAATTTAGATAAATGCAAGGTGCTGCATTTTGGGAAAGCAAATCAGAGCAGAATTTAAACACTTAATGGTAAGGTCCTAGGAAGTATTGCTGAACAAAGAGACTTTTGGTTTCAGGTTCATAGTTCCTTGAAAGTGGAGTCACAGGTAGATAGGATAGTGAAGAAGGCGTTTGGTATGCTTTCCTTTATCAGTCAGAGCATTGAGTACAGGAGTTGGGAGGTCATGTTGTGGCTGCACAGGACATTGCTTAGGCCATTTTTGGAATATTGTGTGTAATTCTGGTCTCCCTCCTATAGGAAGGATGTTGTGAAACTTGAAAGGGTTCAGAGAAAATTTGCAAGCATGTTGCCAGGGTTGGAGGGTTTGAGCTATGGGGAGAGGCTGAATAGGCTGGAGCTGTCCTGTTGGCCCAAGCAGCTACTGATGAAAATATCCAGTATCACCTCCAGTCTGCTATCACAATCTTCAGCCATCTGAAGAAAAGGGTGTTCGAGGATGCCAACATTGATCTGACACCAATCTACAGGATTGTCTACAGGAGACACCTCAAGGTTCTGGAGCAGTGCCACCAACACTGCCTGTGCAAGATCCTGCGAACCCGCTGGAAGACAGACACACCATCACCAGCGTCCTCAACCAGGCCAACATCCGCAGCATCGAGGCACTGACCACCCTTGATCGGCTGCGATTAGCTGTGCGCGTCATCTGCACGACCAACACAAGATCTCCCAAGCAGGTGCTTTGTTCCCAGCTTCGAAATGGCAGTTGAGCCCCAGGTGGACACAGGAAGCGCTTCAGTGCTACCCTCATAGCCTCATTGGTGACGTGTGGCATTCCCACAGACACCTGGGAATCACTGGGCCAAGACCTTGCAAAGTGGAGGAGAAGCATCCAGGAAAGCGTTGAGCATCTTGAAACTTGCCTTCAAATAAAAATGGAAGCCAGGTGAAAACAGCAAAAGAAGCATGCTGCCACACCACCCACCCCTTCCTATGACCACCACCTGCCCCAAGTGTAACAGTGTCTACGGTAGCCACATCGGTCTGGACAGCCATTATAGACCCATCCTGAGACAGAGTCATCTTCGTCTGTGAGGGACCGCCGATGATGATGTTGATGGCATAATATTACAAATGAGGCCTTGCTAAGTGCTACCAACGGAGTCATGACTAACACTAATGTTTATCAGAATTTAAAGTGAAACAAAATTTTGCATTTCACTGTTTTGTGTCAGCTTTTCCTGATGCAGCCAATAACAAATGCCAATCTCAGAAGTAGCATCAAGCATTTGATTGAGGTCAACAGACCCCATTATTCTTGATTTAATGAGTTCCTTGCCCACTTGTGACCTTGAGAAATCAGAATAGTTCAATGGATAACTAGCTGTTCATGAATCAGGTGATCTTCATATTACATTTGAACTTAGTGCACAGAAAACACATGGCACAGTATATAAATCCCTTATCCTAACACAATACATTAACAGTAATGTTATAAATTAATGAAGAATTCAATTAAACCATATCGCAGTGAGACTTTGTCAAACCATGAAATCAACTGTTAGTGATTTTTAGTCCCCATGCAGGCTTGAGTGGGTCTTGAGAGTGGTGACAGTGGGTGGCACGGTGGCTCAGCAGTTAGCACTGCTGCCTCACAGACCAGGGACCCAGGTTCGATTACTGCCCTGGATAACTGACTGTGTGGAGTTTGCACATTCTCACTGTGTCTGCGTGAGTTTCCTCCGGGTGCTCCAGTTTCCTCCACAGTCCAAAGATGTGCAGGTCAGGTGAATTGGTCGTGCTAAATTGTTCATAATCAGGGGTGAATATGGGGAATGGATCTGGGTGGGTTACTCTTCGGAGAATCAGTGTGGACTTTCCATAGTGGAGGGAATCTAATTTAATCTTAAAGGAACAGTGAGAGCAGACAGGTCAGCAGAGGAACTGAGTGGGACTCTGGATTGGCAGAAGGAGCAGTGAGATAACAGGGCAGAGAGGGCCCAGAAGTAGACAGATCAGCAGCAGAGCTGCTTCATCAATATTAAAGAGTGATGTTCAGAGGAGCAGGAGAGAATTGGTGAGACCACAACTAAAATGCTGGAGAAATACAATTGCACCAGAGAGGGTGCAGAGGACATTCGCCAGGTTGTTACCTGGCATGCAGGGTCTGAGCTATGATGAAAGATTGAAGAGACAGATGTGGTTCGCCTCAGAGCAGCAAAGATTGAAGGGGGCATGATAGAGATGCACCCAATTATGAGGGGTGTAAATATTGAGGATAGGAAGGCACTTTTCATCAGTAGAGGGATCAATAACCAAAGGGCATAGATGTAGGCTAACAGGCAAAAGGTGAAGAGAAATGTTGAGAACCCTTTTCACTGAGAAGGTGGGTGGTGTCAGGAACTCACTGCTTGAAAGGGCAGTTGAGTCAGAAGCGGAGATAATATTTAAGCAGCAGTTTGATATTCACTTACAGAGGTAGGAGGGGTTCCTTCCTGGATTGTCAGTAACAGTGGGAATGGTTCCTCCCTGGAGTGTCAGTAATGGTGGGAATGGTTCCTTCTCAGAGGATCAGTAACAGGGGAAATGGTTCCTGCCTGGAGAGTCAGTAATAGGGGAGCGGTTCCTTCCTGGAGTGTCCATAATTGTGGGAAAGGTTACTTTCCGGAGTGTCAGAAACAATGGGAATGATTCCATCGCGGAGTGTCAGAAATGGTTCCATCCCAGAGTGTCAGTAAGAGTGGGAATGGTTCCTTTCCGGAGTGTCAGTAATGGGGGGAATGTTTCCATCCCAGAGTGTCAGTAACTGTGGGAATGGTTCCTTCCTGGAGTGTGTAATAGAAAATTATCCATTTGCTGTGAAATTAATTATCCATTTACTGCGAAATTTAAAGAGAATACTTTGTTTAGATCAATGCTGTGCTGAGCTTTGTAAATGATGTTTTGATGAAGGTTTGCAGTTAGCTTGTCTCTGTTTGAATTCTGTAAACATTCAACTTGACCTTGCGAAAGTCGAACTCAGCGAAAGAAGAATAACTGTTATGTCTAGGACCAGGGGATGAGAAGATAACAATTTGAGTTTCCCCAGTCTCTTCCCTTGGGAGTGTGATAAGGAACGCTATAAGGCAGGCATCTGTGTAACTTTTCAGTACTCATTGCATTAAGGCATCTGGCTTGATGTAATGAGTCAATCTTGCAAGATTTTTAATAAAGACCTTGCACTTGCTAATTATTGAGTCAAGTCGATTTAATTTCCATGACAAGTGTCAGTAACAGTGGGAATGGTTCCTCCCCAGAGTATAAGTAACGGTTGGAATGGCTCCTTCCTGATGTATCAGCAACGGTGGGAATGATTCCTTCCTGGAGTATCAGTATTAGTGGAAATGGTTCCTTCCCAGAGTGTCAGTAATGGTGGGAATGGCTCCTTCCTTTAGTGTCAGTATTAGTGGGATTGGTTCCTTCCTGGAGTGTTGGTAACAGTGGGAGCGGTTCCATGCCGGAGTGTCCCTAATGGTGGGAATGGTTCCTTCCTACAGTGTCGGTAACGGTGGGAATGGTTCCTTCCCAGAGTGTCAGTAACGGTGGGAATAATTGCTTCCCGGAGTGTCAGAAAGCGTGGGAATGGTTCCTTCCTGGAGTGTCAGTAACGGTGGGAATGGTTTACCCCTGGAGTTTCTGTAATGATGGGAATGGTTCCCTCCCCAGTGTTGTGTTTGAGCCCACTTTGGGACCCAGTAGCTTTAGCAGCAGCTGCATTGTGATATCAGCGCAGTGCAGAGGTCTGGCATCGACAACATCGGTGGTGGCAAGGTGGTACTGGAGAATGATGACTCGATTCTCGTGGCAGTGGTGCCATCTGAATGTTGACAGACTGAGGGATGGACCTTGTGGCTTTCCTGGCGGTGAGGATTCATGGCAGAGTTGGGGAGTGGGTCTGGACGTTTTCGTTTCTTCTGGTTGTTCCTTTATTTTCTGCTTCTGATTTTAATCCTGTCTTTTATTCTAAAATGGCAGCGGGGAATAGCAACTTTGTACACTTTTTGCTGTATTCCTGTATTCCTGTTCTTGAATACACATTACAATAAAAAATTCTAAATCTAAATCTAAACCTTTGAGAACTGGCATGGAACTGCATGGCCTTCCTTATTGTGACTGCCTGAGTCTATGATTTACCTTGAAGGTTAGGTTTGGACAGCTTTAGTGACTTTGAAATTCAACAGCAATGTATCATTCCTTTAAAAATTATTTTCAATTTAATCACTTGAAATATTACAATGATGATACACAATATGAAAGAACAAAAACACCTCAGCAGGTTCACCATTCTTTTTGGCTGTTGGATCACTAAATCTCTTATATAATTCCCCCGTGCCTCCCCACAAATCTCACTAGTTCTGTTGAAGTATGTATACAGTATTGCTGCTACGCATCATACACTGGTGAACTTCAGGTTTTACCATTTACAAAAGCATACGAAAATAAATTAAATGTACAGAATGCAATCCACATCATTTAGAATGTAGATTCAAATGAATGTTTAATTGTACTTCCCTTTAATAGACCCAAGAGTGGATCTAATAGTGTGTAAATCAATGGAACACTTTGTTCTAGATTCAAAGGAGCAATTGAGCCTTGATGTAATACCTTTCAATTCCAGCAATTTTCACAATTATTCTGTCTGCGATGATGTATACCAGTCAGAAAGTAGTTTAAAGGATTGTCTTGTCTGATGAAGACCATTGACTGACATATGCGTCTGTCTTTAAAATAGATGTTCACATTTCTGCTAGACACATGAGTGCTACTCCACCTTCATCCTAATCATTTCCGTTTTCTAACCACTATCTCTGGTGCTTGGACTATTAGATCTTACTAGTTACTTGTTAGCACCTATGTTCAAATTTGTCAAATAAATATGATTTCACAAAGTTTCTTCATAATTCAGGCTCCTTAACAACCTCCTGGGAATATTTCTCTCTACCCTCATTATACTTGTGGCTGATCATATGCTGTTAATTTTCTATGCAGCAGATGCACCAGCTTAAAACTTTGCTATTAATCCCAGTCACACTGTGATGCTGCCACTAGAAAGTTTGCAGTTATCAGCATCCACACAGGTATCCAGGTGGGTGAAGATTACAAGTACCTGGATCTTTTGATCTGGTTCTTTTATTTTATATACAAAACAAGACCATCAAAATGGGTTTAAAAATCAATTTAAATTATGCTATGTTCAAAATAATAGGTGATATTGCAATAAAAAGGCACTGAAAATATATTTCATGGTGTTCATGGTGGAAAGAATTAATCATATAATACCTCAAACCTGTTCTGTCATTCAATTAGATTGTGGCTGATCTGTACCTGCACACCTTTGCTCCATGTTCCTTGATACACTTACACAACAAACTGCTAATAAACTCAAGCTTAATGTTTTTAATTAATTTAAGAAACAATCTTTTAGGGAGACAGTTCCAGATTTCCAGGACGCACTGTGTGAAAGAATGCTCCCTGGTTTCTCTCACAGGCATTAATTACTGTCCAAACAGCCTCTGGGGAGGCCCGCATACCAAATTGTTTCAATCTGACTCCTTTCCTCACTCATGATGGTGTACCACAACTTTAACTTGAAAGGGGTAACCACTTTCAGCCTATCTGCTCATACACTATAGCTAAAATATTTCCTATCTTTCTGACTCATCCACAACTTGGTACACACTTGCCTTCAGCTGTCTTTTATAAGTTATTTCATGGGATATTGGAATCACTGGCCAGGCCAGGATTTGGTATCCATCCTTAATTGCCCTTGAGAAACAGGTGAACTGCTACAGCTCTTGTGGTGTCAGGAAGTGCCTTCCAGGATGTTGACACAGTGACAATGAAAGAATGACATATACTTTCCAAGTCAGGATGATGTTCAGCTTGAAGGGGACCTTGTAGGTGGTGGCGTTCCCATGTATCTACTGCCCTGGTCCTTCTAGTGACAGATGTGGTGGATCTGGGAAGTGCTGTTGAAGGGGGTTCGGCAAGTTGCTGCAATGCATCTTGTAGATGTTGCCAGTGAGGGAAGGTTCAACGTGGTGAAGGGATGCCATTCAACTGGATTGCTTTGTCCTGTGTATTGTAGAATTCTCGAGTGTTATTGGAGCAGCACCAATCCAGTAAAAGGAGAATATTCCTGAATTGTGCTTTGAAGTTGATGGGCAGGTTTTGGAACTCAAGATATGAATTATTCACCTCAGAATTCCCAGCCTCTGAGCTTGTCTTGTATCTGCAGGATTTCTATGGTTGATCTTGTTCTGTTTCTGGTGAGATGACAATCCCTCGAAGCTTGGTCATGGGAAATTTAGTGATGGTAATACTGTTAGATAACAGAGGTAGATGGTTAAATTTTCTCTCGCTGTTGGTAATGATCAGGCAGTTAAGTTGCAGGTGACATTCGTGCCACACACCAGCTCAATGTTCTAGGATGTTCTGAGCAATAATAAATGTGCAATCAATTACAAACATCCTGACCTTATGATGGAGGGAAGGTCATTGATGAAGCAACTGAAGATGGTTGGGCCTAGGACACTACCCTGAGGACCTCTTGCAGAAATATCCTGGAGCTGAGATGACTGACCTCCAACAACCACAACTGCCTTCCAATGTTTCAGGTATGACTCTAACCAATGTTGCCAGTGGTTCTTGCTAATCTGGGTGAAATGCTGTTATAATGTGAAGGGCAGTCACTACTTCCTCAGCTGCCTGAGGCAGAAAGATTGTAAACACGAGCTGCCTCTAGCAAACATGAAAACCTTTCAAAAGGAGATTCTTCAACAATATCTTTACTAGATTGATTGGGCTCAACAGCAGCACAGGTAAATTTACAGGCCTACCTTCCCCCTGCTTCCCTCTCAAAGATTACCAATGTTGGGAATGAAGGCAGAACACTGGTATACATGATGTCACCATCATTTCAACCACCTGACTCTATTTGAGTCCAATTCAGATCATGGAAATCCAGCCCTACATCTGACTACAATTTAACTCTTTCAGCTTTGTATCATTCTGATTAAGGTGCAATGGATGGTCTCCAACATCAATATATTTCTTGAGGCTCACTGCGCAAAACTGAATGCAGTACTCAGATGGGGTTTGATCAAAGCTCTGTGTTGCGTCTTTTAAAATGGTTGCAAATGACCAGCTTAATCCATCAAACTAAAGGTGTTTAATCAATCTTGTGGAAATCTGGCTTAAAATGCAATGAAGACTAGGGGAGTCTTAGTTGGATCAACTTAATGCAGATAGTCAAGTAGGTAGCATGCTCGGCCCATGATATAACATAGCAATCAGAGTACTGTGTGGGAGCTCAGGTTCCTGACACAGAGGGGTTATCAGAACTAATCAGATATCATTACCCTTTCCTTTATCCTACAGTGCAGCTCTGGGATCGGTGAGGTGTTCTCATCTGGCACAGTCATATACACTGACCTATCATAACTAAATTGCTGCCCTTTAAAAACTGAATAAACTGTCAGAAAATTGTTCCAAATTATTGACTGCCTATAGGTAACTGATCACAAACTGATCAAAATTAACAGCTGCCAGCTGGGGTGGGAGGACAGAGCACCGCAAAATGATGCACCTAAACTTTAATAATATTTAACTTTCTACCAGTTATTACATATTCAAATATTATTCCTTAAATCTATTTGTGACATCTAGCTAATCTGCATTAACATTAAGTGTCTTGTTATTTCCTAAATTGAATTAAAGCTGAAATTATAAGGGGTAAATTTGCATTCTCAGCAGTGACAGGTGCTCCTCAAGTACAGTCAGATAATTGGTATAAAGCCCATGGAAATTCAGCCTCATAAGTTTTGAAAATTGTTTATTTAACAAAATAATTCCCATTGTTCTCAACACCTCTCACAACTCTTAACTCTTTTAATGATCTCTTAAATCCATTTTGCCCATTTATGACATCCAGACAACTCATCGTAGAAATCTATCACACTTTGGCTGAATAAGTTCCCTTCTAGCTTCTTAATAGTTTTACTTACATCCCCTGGAAGAATTTCGCCATGAAATTAAATACTTTAGCTGCTATGGATCATCTTACTCCGCCACAATGCTCTAAGAGGGCAAGGGAGACAGGAAAACTGTACTGCATGAATATCATCTCACTGCAAGCGGTAATTCTCACAACAATTAAAGAGCAATACTGACAGAATTGTCCCAGATGAATTATACTTTAAAAAGCCCATAGAATTCTCTAAACATCAAAGATAATTACACATTTAGATATATTCTTGCATTTTTCCAATAGCTATTTAATGAACAGAACAAATTTCTTCACATGCAGCCATTTCTAACAGTCTACAGCTTTTCACAGTCAATCAATTCAACTAACAAGCTAGAAATAGTTTGAGCTCTGTTATTGTTTCACTTAGTCAGGCTTCATTTATGTTAATATACATTAATAATAATTTCATTAGACTCAATCTAGATCACTTGCATCGATAATAACAGACATCTAATTTAAACTATTAAAGATTTATTTTTCCTCATGCTGAAGGTGCAATTTAGAAGTGAGTTTCGACTTTCTAAGTACAGTGCATATAATGATTCATAAATTATGGGCAAAATATGTAACTGGGCAAAATAATGACTTAAAGTTTAATGCAAAGAACCCATAGAATGGCAAAATATACATACATGAACGATGTTGGAGTAGAGTTTAGATTTATATTACAGCTTTTATGGCCTCAGGATATACCAAAGGGCTTTACATCCAACAGAATTCATTTGAAGTGTATCTACTGTTGTAATGTAGGAATCTGACAGCTAATTTGCCACTTGCAAGATCACATAAACTTCAATGAACAACAGTAAAGTCCAGTTCATTTATTTTTAGTAATGTTTGTTGAGGGATTAAGCATTGGCCAGCAATCCGAGTACATCATGTGCCCTTAATGTCATGGGATTTTTTCCATCCATCTGAGACATGCAGATGGAAACCTCAGTTTAATGTCTTGCCTAAAGGATATCATCACTACAGCGCAGCGCTCTGACAGTATTGCACTGAAGTGTGCATTAGGTTATGTGTTCAAGTCTATAGTGAGACTGGAATTCAAAACTGTCTGACTCAGCATTAACATTAAGCTTAGACTGCACTAGACCCAACCCTAAATAACAGGAAACAATAAAGGGCACAATCACTAAAGTCCTATCTATCTGGAAAAAAAACAGTAGAATTCAAATTAGAGGAGGGAATAAACAGCACTATGAATATTGTGTCCGTTCTAGAATCCTCAGACCATAAGATATAGGAGCAGAATTAGACCATTCAACCCATCCAGTCTGCTCCACCATTCAGTGAGATCACGGCTGATCTAATAATCTGAACTCTACTTTTCTACCTTTTCTCTATGACCCTTGATTCTCTACTGATTAAAAATCTATATATCTCAGCCTTGAAGATACTAAATGACTCAGCCCCCACAGTCCTGTATGCTAAAGAATTCCACAAATTTTATTATCCTCTTGCAGACAAAATTCTTCCTTATCTCTGTTTTCAAAGAGCAATTTGTTATCCTGAGTTTGTCCGAGACATTCCCGCAAAGGGGAAACAACCTCTCTCCATCTACCCTAATAATCTTGGTTATTACAATAAAGGCTCCTCTCATTTTTTAAATCCATGTGAATACAGTCTGAACTTACTCAGCCTCTCCTCAAGACTGTCTCTCCAACCCTAGGATCAGCCTCGTGAAATTTCTTTCAACTTCTTTCAATGCCAATGCATCTATTTTTAGACATAAAAGGCATTCAAATAGTGGAATTAATGCAGAGAAGAATCGCAAAGTTTGTTCCTGTATGTCAGGGGCCTGAGTTAAGAAAGAATGGGTGGACTTTCATATTATATCTAAAAGGTGATCTTTTAAACACGTACGATTGCAGAGATGTAAAGAAAATCAATCTTTAATATTACCTTAAATTTTATTGGAATTTTGTGGATCGATGAGACTGGCAATCCTCCTTTTGAATTATCTTATGTTCTTGTGCAAATGGCAACTTTTGTGGATGCAAGGCTGCGGAAGCATTGTGTCTAATTACCTTTAGTTCAAAATAGAACATGTATTCAATAGTACATGAAACAGGATCGTGGAATGTGATATAACAGTTCCATCTGATATGAGACTGCCTTGTATCAAATGCTGTTATGGAAACAGAGCCAGAGGTGCAAAATCTGCAGCAGCTTTATTTCTATGCTTCAAGTAGATCTAATTAATTTACTGATATCCTAGGGCAACTTACTAATTTTAGTGCTAGGCACTGGTACAATCAAATAATTTAATTTGAAAAATTATTGAAATTTTGTCCTGAATAATTTCCATGATATGGAGATGCTGGTGTTGGACAGGAGTGGATAAAGTTAAAAAAAAATCACACAACAGCAGGTTATAATCCAACAGATTATTTAGATGTACAAACTTTCGGAGCACTGCTCATTCATCAGGTAGCTATCTGATAAAGGAGCAGTGCTCTGAAAGCTTGGAATTTCAAACATACCTGTTGGACTATAAGCTGGTATTGTGTGATTTTTAACTTTGAATAATTTCAACTGTGTTTTTAAGGTATGAATAGAACTCTCATTTGACTATTCATATAAGTGTTAAATAGCTCATGCTTTCATTTTGGCATTCTGGTTATACTGACTTGGAAACCTCTTTGTAAAATTCAGGAATATTTTGGTACTTAAATGCTTCTTAGTTGAAGGCTTGGGAATATCTTGCAGCTCGTGTAATGTCTCTTTGATTTACTTATTTCATCGGTAATTATTGACAACAACAGCTTGCACATATATAGAACCCTTAACAAAATATTTCATATTGAGAGAAATGAAAATTATCCAAAAGATTGGCTGAACAGATAGTTTGTGACAGGTTTTATAAAAATAGGATGTGAGATAACAGGAGAGGGATTTAGAAAGGGAGGTTCAGAGAGAGGGGTGAGGAAATGCCTGGTGACTCTACTGAATGGACGAGTGAGGACAGACACAGAGGACTAAAGAGGAGATTCAGCACAAATTTGAATGAGGTACTAGAGATAAAATGGAAAGAGATTAAAGTGAGGTTTATAAGGATGAGGACTTTATATTTTATGAACAATCAAGAGCAAATGGAAGTTGATGAAGACAGAGGTTGAGTGAGTGGTATTGAACAGACACAGGATAAGGAATTGGCGTAGGCTGTCATTTCGAGTTTGTTGAGATTGGTCTGGAGGATATTGAAGAAGGCAGCTCCTGATGGAACAAGTGGATAGAAAAGGGCTTCAATCGCAGTGGGATTGAAGCATTGAGCTGATTGGCTGAATGAGAATGGATTGAGTAGTTTATGCTCGAAACGTCGACTCTCCTGTTCCACGGATGCTGCCTGACTGACTGTGCTTTTCCAGCACCACACCTTTTAACTAGGATTGCAATCTGTCTCCTTCACACATTTTTGGAGTACCTCCCTAGGGCTGTCCATACCCAAACTTGACTGCAGCTAACTGCTGACTGAGCTAGCTGTTGTGACTGAGGTGATTCGAGGTAATACTTGCCCATGTTCATCTCCAAATTACCTCATGTTTGGACACTACAGTGAAGAAACAGAAGTAGGCCTCCTGACCCATTGAACTTGTTCTGCCACTTAGTGAGAACCCAGCAGTGTCTATCCACAAAGGCCAAGGCTCAGTGAGGAACCCAGGTCATAGGTGAGTGAAGTTACGGTAGGGTTGTGGGATGATGATCACAGGGGAGGTGGGTGGGGCAGTTAAGCAGCAAGAGCAGGATGGTGCCTGTCAGTATGGTCCCTCCTTCCCAATCCTGGGTCCTTCAAACAGGCACTCGGTATCTGACAATAAAGGACCTGTCTGGGTGGGGCACAAGGCTGTTCATGAGATTTGTCACCTGATCTCAGCTGGGGCAGAGCTGGGAAGGTGACAGGTCCCCACCTCATTCCTTCGGGTCCACCTTCAAATCTGACTCAAGGTGGACAGAAAAATCCAAAGTTTGTATTTGATAGTTCAAAACACATCACACTCAATACTCAAATATTACTAGCGAATTTTTAAAATATCTAAAATATTATATTATACCAGTTCAGAAGAAGAGTCATCAGACTTGAAATGTTAACTCTGTTTCTCTCTTCACAGATGCTGCCAGATCTGCTGAGGTTCTCCTGAACTGTGTTTACATGTCCAATCTCCAGCGACTTTGTTTTTATTTTAAAATATCTAATGAAACAACTGTCAACACAGAGTAACTATCCTGCTGTATAAGAAATATTGCAGCAACAACTGTCTGTCTATTCACCTGTGTCCATTAGTAGGGCTGGTAGGACTTGCCTTTAAGGAGATAATGACTGTTCCTGTTATAGTAATTGTAATGACGTCAGTCAGGTGGACCTAATAGAATATGAGTTCCCTGATTTGGGCTGATACTGTGGTCCAATCAGGAAGCCCGGCTGACAGATTTGAAGCATGTGTAAATAAATGGTGATTTGCTGACAGGATACCAGCCGCTGCGGAGTTATTTCACCAGACAACTCAAATTTGTTGCAGATCCAGAGGGTGCAAGATCCCATGGTGTTGGAATAATCTTAAAGTTGCCAAAAAAACTGAAATTATTGATTCAAATAACAGCAAAAAAATGACAGATTCTCTCTTGAAGGTCCCTTTGAAGTTTGTCTCTTTCTCTGTTCAATAAACCAACTGCAGGTGTAACTAACATAAGACAGTTCTCACTGTTCATCCAGGAACCAACAATTGACATATGTGATTCTTTTAATGCATTTAGTAAGTGTGGATCTGTTTAAAACTTACAGATTTGTTGTGCACTTTGTTTAATACATTCGGACCTTCCCTATTGTTCTTGACATGGGAGATTTGACACAGAATCTTCCTGAGTATTTTTTAATTGGAATCTATAACTGCTGACCATGCACCCCAAATTCACAGGAACTTACTCAGTTGTCTATGCTCCTACAGCTGTATGCAGCAATGGAACTGATGTTCAGTTTTTGAAGTTTCCATCGAGTTGACATTGTCTGTAGCCAGCAGTTCTCTGAAGTTGTGGAGAAGAACTTTAAAAGCTGAAATGTTAAAATTCCTACATGCTACCTCCATGCTGTGTTTACTCAACCTTTGTGACAGCTATAATAAGGCACTAACCATGCAAATTGGGACTGGAAACACATTAATGTGAATTCTTTATTCAAGGTAGGTACTGCATAGACACACGCACCCTCACTCTATCTTCTTCAGTCTGCTAACATCCAGAAGTCATATAGTGTGTCACATTATGTCCTCTTACACTAGGGACATTAGTAACATTCGACACGTTCTAGTAAATAAGTACTAATGACCTTATTAGAAGCATAATCACACCTCTTAAAGATGCACCACAACAGAAATCACTTCTTTGAAATAATTTGCATGACAGAAATCAGAAGAGACACGTGTAGTTGTAAACAGTTGGAACTTTAGGCTCTGTTTCCTCACTGTTGCAAAGTCTGAGAACTCCCTAACAACACTGTGGGTATATCTTCATCAAGTGGATTGCAGCAGTTCAAGATGGAGGCCCATCATCACCTTTTCAAAAGCAGTTAGTGCCTTTCCAACAACAGCCACATCCCACATACAAATAAAACTATCCCTCCCAGGTACATGAGTCAGGAATGTCTCAGATTGACTGCAGAAAATTCTCAAGAGGGAGGGTGAACAGCCATTTGTTGTGGTGCATATAGGCACCAATGATATAGGTAAAAAAAAAAAACGGGATGAGGTCCTACACAAAGAATTTATGGAGTTAGGAGCCAAGTTAAAAAGTAGGACCTCAGAGGTACAAATCTCAGGATTGCTACTAGTGCCACGTCCAAGTCAGAGTAGGAATGATAGAATATTCAGGATGAATGCATGGCTTGAGAGATGGTGCAGAAGGAAGGGGTCCAGATTTTTGGGACACTGAGACAAGTTCAGGAGGAGGTGGGACTATTACAAATTGGATGGTCTACATCTGGGCAGGACTAGAACTAACATCCTAGGGGGTGTTTTTGCTAACGCTGTTGGGGAGGGTTGAAACTCATGTAACAGGGGGATGGAAACCAAATGAGGAGGTTAGTGGACAGTAAGGAGGTGTAACTAAAGCCTATAAGGAACTAGATAATGAAGTCAGCGTGACTAAGGGGAGGAGTAGATAGGGAGCAAATGATGAACGCAAAAGGATTGATGGTCTGAGGTACATTTGTTTTAATGCGAGAAGTATATTAGGTAAGGCGGTTGAATTTAGGGTTTCGATTAGGACCTGGGAGTATGAGGTTATTGCTTTTACTGAGACTTCGTTAAAGGAAGGGCATGATTGGCAACTAAGTATCCCAGTGTATAGATGCTTCAGGTGGGATAGAGAGGGAGGTAAAAGGGGTGGAGGAGTTCTATTACTGGTCAGAGGATATCATAGCTGTGCTGAAGGAGGGCACTATGGAGGACTCGAGCAGTAAAGCAATATGGGCAGAGCTCAGAAATAGGAAGGGTGCAGTCACAATGTTGGGGCTGTACTAGAGGCCTCCCAACAGTGAGCATGAGATTGAGGTACAAAGATTTAAACAGGTTATGGAAAGATGTAGGAGCAACAAGGTGGTGGTGATAGAAGATTTTGATTTTCCCAACATTGATTGGGATTTGCTTAGTGTTAGAGGTCTGGACGGAGCCGAACTTGTAAGGAGCATCCAGGAGGATTTTCTAGAGCAGTATGTAAATAGTCCAACTCGAAAAGGGGTCATACTGGACCTGGTGTTGGGGAATGAGCCTGGCCAGGTGGTTGAAGTTTCAGTAGGGGATTACTTTGGGAATAGTGTTCGCAATTCCATAGGTTTTAGAATACTCATGGACAAAAATGAGAATGGTCCTAAAGGAAGAGTGCTCAACTGGGGGAAGGCCAACTATACCAAAATTTGGCAGAAGCCGGGGAATCTAAATTGGGAGCAGCTGTTTGAAGGGAAATCCACATTCGACATGTGGGAGGCTTTTAAAGAGAGGTTGATTAGAATTCGGGAGATATGTTTCTGTGAAAATAATGGATAGAAATGACAAGATTAGGGAACCACTGATGACAGGTAAAATTGTGAGACTAGCTAAGAGGAAAAAGGATGTGTACATAGGTGACTGAAAATAGACAAAGCTTTGGAAGAATATTGGGAATGTAGGATCATTCTGAAAAGAGGAATTGGAGGGCTAAAAGGGGTCATGAGATATTCTTAGTGAGCAAGGTTAAGGAAAACCCCAAAGCCTTTTATTCATATACAAGGAGCAAGAGGGTAACTAGGTTGGCCCACTGAAGGACAAAGGAGGAAAGATATGTGTGGAGTCAGTGAAAATGAGTGAGACTGTTAATGAGTACTTTGCATCGGTATTCACCAAGGAGAGAGACATGGCAGATGTTGAGGTTAGGGATAGATTTTTGATTACTCTAAGCCAGGTCAGCATAAGGAGGGAGGAAGTGTTGTGTATTCTAAAAGGCATTAAGGTGAACAAATCCCCAGGTCCAGATCGGATCTATCCCAGGTTACTGAAGGAAGCAAGAGAGGAAATAGCCGGGGTTTAGCAGATATCTTTGCAGCATTGTTGAAAACGGGTGAGGTCCCAGGGGACTGGAGAATTGCTAATCTCCCCTTGTTTAAGAAGGGTAGCAGGGATAATCCAGGTAATTACAGACTGTGAGCCTGATGTCAGTGATATGGAAGCTACTGGAGAAGATACTAAGGGATAGGATATATACCCGCTTGGAAGAAAATGGGCTTATCAGTGATAGGCAGCATGGTTTTGTGCAGGGAAGTTCATGTCTTACAAACCAGTAGAATTCTTTCAAAAGGTGACAAAGTTGATTGATGAGGGAAGGGATATAGATATCATATACATGGACTTTAGTAAGGTGTTTGATAAGGTTTCCCAGGGTAGGCTGATGAAGAAGGTGAAGTTATATAGGGCCCAGGGTGTTCCAGCTAGATGGATAGAAAACTGGCTGGGCAATAGGAGACTGAGAGTAGTAGTGGAAGGGAGCTTCTCAAAACGGAGACGTGTGACCAGTGGTGTCCCACAGGGATCCATTGTTGTTTGTGTTATACATAAATGATTTGGAAGAAGGTATAGATTGCCTCATTAGCAAGTTTGCAGATGACATTAAGATTGGTAGACTAACAGATAGTGAAGGGGACTGTCAGAGATTACAACAGAATATAGATAGACTGGAGAGTTGGGCAGAGAAATGGCAGATGGAGTTCATTCCAGACAAATGTGAGGTGATGCATTTTGGAAGGTGCGATTCCGGAGCAAACTATACAGTAACTGGAAAAATCCTGTAGAAAAATTGATGTACAGAGAGATCTGAGTGTTCAGGTCCATTGTTTCCTGAAGGTGACAACGAAGGAGAATAGAATGGCCAAGAAGGCACGTGGCGTCTTTCCTCCAATGGACAGGGTTTTGAAGAAAAGAGTTGGCAAGTCATGTTACAATTGTATAAGACTTTGGTTTGGCCACATTTGGAAGACTGCGTACAGTTCTGATCGCCACATTACCAAAAGGATGTGGATGCTTTGGAGAGAGTGCAGAGGAGGTTCGCTGGGATGTTCCCTGGTATGGAGGGCGCTAGCTATGAAGAGAAGTTGAGTAGATTAGGATTATTTTCATTGGAAAGAAGAAGGTTGAGGGGGGACTGATTGAGGCCGACAGAATCATGAGAGGTGTAGACAGTGTGGATAGCAAGAAACATTTTCCAAGAGTTGGAGGACTCAATTACTCGGGGTCACGAGTTCAAAGTGGGAGGGGAAAAGTTTAGAGGAGATATACAGTACATGGAAAGTTCTTCGCACAAAGGGTGGTGGGTGCCTGGAATGCGTTGTCAGTAGAGCTGGTAGAGCGTATTTAAGATGTATCTAGACAGGTACATGAATGAGCAGGGAGCAAAAAGGGATACAGATCCTTAGAAAATAGGCGGCAGGTTTAGATAGAAGATCTGGATCGGCACCGATTTGGAGGGCCGAAGAGTCTTTTCCTGTGCTGTAATTTTTTTGTTCTTTGTTCTGTCAATGGCTTCATCATGATGATTACTTCGTACAAAAGGAGAAGACAAATATTGGTGAGGACACCAAAAACCTTTCTTGCTCTTCTTTGTTCTGACCCTAGGATCTTTTCTCTTCACCCGAATTGTCTGATGGGACTTCTGAGCGATCACTTTTGATAATACACTGTTTAAAATAAATTGCTTCAGTTGTGGAGTGGGATTTAAAGACATAGCCTTCTTTCTCCAGAGCCATGATTACTATTAACTGAGACAAATTGGCTTCTATTAATAAATTTTGAAAGGTAAGTTAGTGGTTTATTTAAATACAGTTTTAACATTACTCCTGTTCACCCCTCTCATATTCATACGTTCCTTTAAATGTGTAAATAAATATAGTGTGATATAAAACCAGCAAGGAAAAAGTCATTTCCCAATGTTTGTGTTCTTTGTCTAGCTTCAGTTGACTATTTTCTGACTCTACATATCATCTTTGAGACATTCACAATAAATGTATTTTGTATAAAATGATTACTCTAAAAATATCTACAATGGTCTCCTTCAGTAATGCAGATTTTTTCTGCTATGTCTGTATGACTGGTTGCAAACAGATGCCTTTCTTAGAGGTTTTCCTGGCAGTCACTGAAGTTCATAATGTCTGTTGATTTACAACTGTGTACAATGTGACACAAAATTCACTTCAATTTCAAGCTACCAGACAAGACCATACCCAAAATAAAGTTTCTTCTGCAGAGGTTTGCAGTGGTGCATTTGATTGTAATTTTCATTAGATATTACCTTTTCTATGGTCTTCATAAATTTCTTTCTTTCTTTTTCAGTTATGAACTAATTTAATATGAACTAATTTAGTATAAAACAAAGATCTGTAGGTGAGAAATTTGAACAAAAGTTTAAATTACTGGAGAAACTCAGCAGATCTGGCAGCATCTGTGGAGCGAGAAAACAGAGTCAAGGATTCGGAGACCATTCTTTTTCTCCACTGATGGTTCCATACCTGTTGAGTTTCCTCAGCAATTTCTGTTGTTAACAGATTTAAAATGATATCTACTGAAGTATCTTTTGATTGAGGTTTGTATGAGCTGACAGACAAGCAAATCAGATCAACATTTATTGGCAATGATAATTGTCTCAAAATTCAAATGGTGAGTTGTTGAAGTGACAATTGCTGATGTTCTACATTTTCATGTGAAAACTCATTTGTACATCCATCAAAACATTTCTGCTGCAAATCCTGTATAGATTAGTCCAATGGAGTTCTTGAAAATTCAAAAGCAGTGTTTAGAATATGCAAAGTCTGACTGAAAATTGCAGCAGTAAGTTTGGGAAAAGATTCTTGAGTTCAATGTCAGCTAATTGCACTGAGTGGTTAACATTCTATTCTGTCCCATATTTCAGGAATATCTTCCACAGGAGAATCTAACATAAATATTTTAAAAAGGCAATGCATGAAGAAACAGAAAAGCAAAATCACAAAATCCCATGGCCACTGGCACAAATGAGATGACATCAAGCACTTAAGTTGCAGAGGTGCAATCAGCAGCATGATTCCCCTTAGGAGCAAGCTAACAGATCAGGAAATCCATTACCATCCCATGAGCCTAGAACAGCAGAAGAGCAGTCAACCATCTCTCATCATGTTGTTTGCACTAAAAAGAGGCATTTGATTAGGAAAATGAAATGCATGTTTCACCACCCAAAGTGACAGGAAAGATCAGGTCAACTTGCTTTCACTTTGAAGTTTATTATATTATTGGAGCAAGTGAACTTACATCATCAGTTATTCAAGTTCATAGAATTCAGAGTTCAAGGAATTGATTATCCCATTAACCCTCTTTTCAATCACCAACTGAATACATGCTTGTGTCACACTTCGGTTAGTGTTAGATGCCTATGGCTGCCTGAAATAACCTCGAGCTATAAGATGGTCTGCCCCTGGACGTGTTTATTTGGCAGTGCAACAGCCAATTTGTACACAGCAAGCTTCTACTAAAAGTCATGTGATCATGACCAGCTGATCTGTTCGAGCCGTGTTGGTTGAGGGGGTAAAAATTGCCCCAGGCATTTGAAAAAGACTCCCTGTCCTTCTTTGAAAAGCATGTTGGGATCTTTTTTGTGTTCACCCAAGAGACCAGAGAAAGCCTCGGTTCAATGGAAGGCGGCAGCTCTGATAGTACAGTACACCTGTGACTGGGGGATCAAGCTCGATTCCAGTTTCAAGTCTTAGCTTTTCTTATTTTTTTATATTTGTGGTGATAGTCTGTGGATGTGCAGATTTATTTTGTGCCACTTCTTTTCAATTCTCTCTCAATCATCTTTTTCCGCCTCCTTGTTCCTCCACCCGCTCAATGATGATGACACACCATTTAATCTATAGAGAAGGTCAAATCTCATTCTGAAAAAGTCTCATCCTATAAACGTGAGCAAAATGTCCTGTTGTATACAGCCACCGACTGGCAATTAAAAAAACAGTCCAAGGCTGTATATAGGCTTTATGCAGAGAACAAACTTCTGAAAGTTACTCATTGCTGCAATAATTGCTATTCAAACTCTGAGCACCCTTCAAACTCAACCCATCAGCACATTCATTGATTTCAGGAAGCAGCAGATAACAAAGAATAAGTGACAGACTGTAGTTTGTCTGCAATGTGTGGGAGGCCATCACAGCCTGCTTCTCTTTAGGAGGTCTTCACAACTTTGAAATACTGTGTTCACTTTCATTTGCATTTGAAGAAAAATGTTTTCCTTTTGCCTAAGCGATTCCCTTTTTCTCCATCTTGAGTTAGACTCAATGTATTTTCAATAAAATGATACAATAGAGTCAATATAGTGCATGCCATTGTATGTTGTGCGTGGCTTTGAAGAGTTATTTGTTCAATGTACGGCTCTGGTTTACATCTCACCAGCAACAAGTCAGCTAATTCTGGCTTTATAAGGTGTCTGAGGTTATGAAGTGAACAATTTGCAAATAATTGATTTGGAACACAATTTTAAATTAATGTGTAGCAGCACATCAAGATGTTAGAGGCTCAAATGGCAACATTTAACTTTAAGAAGTTCTTAATTATGCAAATGGGCAGCACGGTGGCACAGTGGTTAGCACTGCTGCCTCACAGTGCCAGAGACCTGGGTTCAATTCCCGCCTCAGGCAAGTGTCTGTGTGGAGTTTGCACATTCTCCCCGTGTCTGTGTGGGTTTCCTCCGGGTGCTCTGGTTTCCTCCCACAGTCCAAAAATGTGCAGGTTACGTGAATTGGCCATGCTAAGTTGTCATAGTGTTAGGTGAAGGGGTAAATGTAGGGGAATGGGTCTGGGTGGGTTGCTCTTCAGAGAGTCAGTGGGAACTTGTTGGTTCAAAGGGCCTGTTTCCACACTGTAATCTAATCTAATCTATTCAAATCAGTAACCTAAACTTTCAATCTCCACCATCTAAAAGACAATGACAGCCGATACATGGAAAAACTATCACCTCCACTCTCCCCTGCAAGTAACATACAATCTTGACCCACTGCTGTTCTTTCATGGGCACTGGGTGAAAATCATGGGACTCCTAAATATTTCCACCACATTGACTGCAATGGCTCCTCTTGTCAAAAGCAAGTAGGATAGTCATTAGAAGAATGGCATTGCCAGAAATGCCCATCTGTTGGAATTTTGTTTTTATTCAATCATGGGCTTTAAGTGTTACGGCCTGAGCCAGCATTTATTACCTATATCTAGTTGCCCGCCAAAAGATTATGGTGATCTGACTTAATGACCTGGTTTTGAAATCTGATCTTCCTGAAGTTGGGGAGAGAGGGTGAAACGGCATCTGGAATGCCCAATGCTAGACCTAAGATTCTGCTAAGCGAGAGAGACAGTTTACTTCAGGGGATGAAGTTTGGTGTAGGAACCATGGTCGATGTGAGGTCATGTCCACTGACATACTGATTTTGGGTAGGTGCGATGGTCCTGAACAAACGTGTGAACCATATTAAAGCTGCAAACTCACAAACAGTACGGGAGCAAAATGTGCTCCTCAAATGCTTTTCTGAGTGTCTAGAACCAGTGGGTTCTCCCTCTCCATCAAGCTTTGAAGATAACTCAGAATGTCATTGTTTCAATGCCTTTACCACCTAAAGAAGAGAGTGAATTTTTTCTGAGACACTCTGGGCGCACGAGGTGAGCTACACACCATCTGTATCAGAGGCAGGGTTGGAGGAAGCTGACTTGGTACTAAAACGTCCCAGGAGGAGTACAAAAAATAAAAACTGGCCTATGTCCTCAGACTCTGAGGGGGAGGGCTGTAGTGATTGTAATGAGGTCAGACCTCTTAGAATATAAATTCCCCGATTGGGTCTGATAATCCGGTCCAATCAGGGAGCCCTGGCTAACAGATAAGAACAGGAGTGTCGCAGGGAGTGGAGTGCATTATTTCCCCCTCCAACTCTATTTTGATTTAATCCCTGCCCTCCCCTTCACTGTTTGATCACACAGCATTGCCCTTTGATGTGAAGGGCACTGCTTGTCACTGGCCACTCGGGTGTTTCCTTTCTTCCTGGTGGTGGAAACAAAGAACAGGAGTGTCAGACATCCTGGTCACTTTGAGAGCTGGCTCAAAGGGAGCTGGATCAAGTCAAGGACTCTCCATATGTGAATAAAGGGTAACTTGGTGATGGGATACCGGCCTCTGTGGAGTTATTTCAAATAGGTTTAAAATGGGCTGCTGACGAATTACCATTCAAGCCCAATTTCGCACCCACAATTTCTATTTACGTCCACTTTCAATTAGTCACGAAACTTTTCTACTATAAGTAAATTATTAGTTACTTTTGGAAATGAATATCATTATACAAAGTCATTTGTTTTATGATGGAAAATTATTTTTCAGAATGACATGTAGTAAATTATGGGGTGGTAACTGTAACGTCTGTGCTACTTATGGACAAAAATGGTATAAGTTTTAAATTTGCTTAGCAATTTGTTTAATCATTGTAGTCTTGCCAGTCTGCTTATAAATGTAAATAGGTTCTTATCACATTTGCAATTAAGTCATGATGAGGTATTTCACTGCTGCCAATGAGATCTGAGATGCTAAACTGCCATATTCTTATTAAAGTTAGCTTAATGGTATACTGAAACCAGAAATCTCAGTCTTTTATCATGTATTTGGAGAACAGTAAAATATGTTTTGTGTGATGACATTCTGCTTAATGTATATCTCAGGCTACAGCTCACTGAGAATTCTGTTGTATATTTTGCATCACTTTGAGTTATGCATTCAGGTCTGTAAAATGATTAAGATATGATAGATGTATCGTTTAGAACTGGACTGCACATTAAAGGTGTTAAGTACATTCTTTTCATCACGGTTCTTTTGTGGGTTGATATTTGAGGAATATCATGCAATATTTTGTAATAAGATATGCATTTCTTAATGGAAAAATATAATTAATGTTACATGTTTGCTTTAGCAACCCATGCAATCCAAATAAAGCTGATGTGACCAAAGTGAATTATATTAGCAGGCTGTTTTAATTCATGCTATCATTGAAACAAGATGGTCAGGATATCTGGTCGGCATGGACAGGTTGGACTGAAGGGTCTGTTTCCATGCTGTACATCTCTATGACTCTATGACTGTAAGATGAACTTGTTTAACAACCTATTCCTTCAGTTGTCTACGGCTATCCATAATTTAAGCATATCCGGGATAAATATTATTTAATTCCAATCTTTTGCATGTTTTTACTGTCTAATTTTACTGGGTGGTTTTTGTCAAATTTTTCAGCTTCTGGCCTTGTGTTATAAGGATTGTTTAAGAAACTAATTATAGATTTTGAGTTGGATGACACATCTGTTGTGTTTCAATTTTTTATCTTTCTGGGATTCCTGTCCTTGCAATCATTAATGACCTGGTGTAGCTATATAAAGTTGAAGAGCCCTGACATGGCAACGCATGTGGCTCCCCAACTTCTCAGAGCATGCAGATGCAAATGGTTGTTTGTGAGCATAATTATGTTTTCGAGTTAATAAGCTACAAGTATCCTTTGAAAGATGTAATATGTGCCATAGATTTATGGAATTACAGAATGAAGGAATAGTTACAGAACAGAAAGAGGCTATCCGTCCCCATCTTATTTATGCTGGTTCTCTGCAACTGCAGAGGGCTACTCTCCCATCCTTTCCCAATTTGTTTCTTCAGTTCCATCTGGAGCATCTCCGTTGATCACCTCTGCACCACACTCTCAGGCAATGCATTCCGGATCCAACCAATCACCTTAAAGAAGGTATTTCTGATTCTCAATCCTTCCACCAATGGAAAAAACCTCTCCCTCTGTCCTCTATCCAGACCCATTTTGATAGTGTGAGGAAAACAATTTTCCAAAACAAGCATCTATTTAAATTGATGGAAATAGTACTTGATCAGGTGTACCCTAGAACTCTATGGGAAGCTAGAGAAGTGATTGCTGGGCCTCTTGCTGAGATATTTGTATCATCAATAGTCACAGGTAAGGTGCCGGAAGACTGGAGGTTGGCTAATGTAGTGCCACTGTATAAGAAGGGTGGTAAGGACAAGCCAGGGAACTATAGACCAGTGACCTTGACGTTGGTGGTGGGCAAGTTTTTAGTGAGAATCCTGAGGGACAGGATGTAAATGTGTTTGGAAAGGCAAGGACTGATTAGGGATAGTCAACTTGGCTTTGTGCATGGGAATTCATGTCTCACAAACTTGGTTGAGTTTTTTGAGGAAGTAACAGTAGATGTGATCTATATGGACTTCAGTAAGGTGTTCGACAAGTTTCCCCATGGGAGACTGATTAGCAAGGCTAGATCTCATGGAATACAGGAAGAACTAGCCATTTGGATACAGAACTGGCTCAAAGGTAGAAGACAGGAGGCCTGTGACCAGTGGAGTGCCACAAGGATTGGTGCTGGGTCCTCTACTTTTT
>NC_057726.1:30006003-30028736 GCF_004010195.1 Chiloscyllium plagiosum
TGCATTTTGGGAAAGCAAATCTTAGCAGGACGTATACACTTAATGGTAAGGTCCTAGGGAGTGTTGCTGAACAAAGAGACCTTGAAGTGCAGATTCATAGCTCCTTGAAAGTGGAGTCGCAGGTAGATAGGATAGTGAAGAAGGCGTTTGGTATGCTTTCCTTTATTGGTCAGGGTATTGAGTGCAGGAGTTAGGACGTCATGTTGGGGCTGTACAGGACATTGGTTAGGCCGCAGTTGGAGTATTGCGTGCAATTCTGATCTTCCTATCGGAAAGATGTTGTGAAACTTGAAAGGGTTCAGAAAAGATTTCTAAGGATGTTGCCAGGGTTGGAGGATTTGAGTTATAGCGAGAGGCTGAATAGGGAGTGGCTGTTTTCCCTGGAGCGTTGAAGGCTGAGGGGTGACCTTATAGAGGTTTACAAAATTATGAGGGGCATGGATAGGGTAAATAGGCAAAGTTTTTTCCCTGGGGTTGGGGAGTCCAGGACTAGAGAGCATAGGTTTAGGGTGAGGGGCAAGATATAAAAGAGACCTATGGGGCAACTTTTTCACACAGAGGGTGGTATGTGTATGGAATGAGCTGCCAGAGGAAGTGGTGAAGGCTGGTACAATTGCAACATTTAAGAGGCATTTGGATGGGTATATGAATAGGAAGGGTTTGGAGGGATATGGGCGGGGTACTGGTAGGTGGGACTAGATTGGGTTGGGATATCTGGTCGGCATGGACGGGTTGGACCGAAAGGTCTGTTTCCATGCTGTACATCTCTATGACTCTTTGACTCTAGTGGGAAAGCTCCTGGCCCTGATGGTCTTCTGGGTGAGTTTTATAAGGAGTTTATAGGGATTCTGTCAGGGCCAATGTTGGAGATGTACAATCACTCCTATATGCATGAACGCCTACCACCATCTTTGAGAGAAGCTAATATTTCCTTAATTCTTAAGAAGGGGAAGGTTCCTGAGGATTGTGCCTCATACAGGCCCATCTCTCTATTAAATTCTGATTTCAAGATTCTGTCCAAGATCCTGGCGCTGAGATTGGAAAGGGTGTTGCCCCATATTATTAAAGAGGACCAGACAGGCTTTATAAGGGGCCATAGGTCCTCTAATAATATTAGAAGGTTGCTGAATGTGGTCCACGTTTGTCAGCAACGATCGATTCAGGAGTTGGTGATTTCCTTAGATGCAGAGAAAGCATTTGACCGGGTGGAATGGCCATATCTTTTTTATGTCTTAGAACAGTTTGGATTGGGTGGAGTCTTTGCTGGGTGGGTGGAGGTTTTATATCGCCACCCTCTGGCCACGGTGATTACCAACGGGGTGAAGTCTGGGAATTTTACGATTGGTAGGGGTAGTTAGCAAGGCTGCCCCCTCTCACCATTGTTGTTTACATTGGTG
The DNA here is from genome assembly GCF_004010195.1 of Chiloscyllium plagiosum. Classification (NCBI taxonomy): domain Eukaryota; kingdom Metazoa; phylum Chordata; class Chondrichthyes; order Orectolobiformes; family Hemiscylliidae; genus Chiloscyllium; species Chiloscyllium plagiosum. The sequence continues at coordinate 30,007,401 of NC_057726.1, forward strand.
ATAGAGCCGCTGGCAGAGGCCATTCGTCAAAACATCCACATAACCGTTCCGGAAGTGGGATCGAGGGCACACAAGATTACACTGTATGCGGGTGACATCCTTCTGTTTTTATTAAACCCAATGACCTCCGTACCCCATTTGATACAATGTATCAATTCATTTGGGGCTATTTCAGGATATAAGATTAACTTTGCAAAATCGGAGGCTATGCCTTTAGGGAACCTTAAGGATGTGTCAGAAGTTGAAGGTGGCTCTAAGTTCCCTTTTAAGTGGTCATGGGCAGGGTTCCGGTACTTAGGCATTTTTATTACCCCCAAGTTTGATTTGTTATGTTGGACCAACTTTGCTCACCTGCTCGACAATATTAGGCAAGATCTCCAGAGATGGGAGGCTCTTTCAATTTCATGGCTGGGCCGAATGTCTCTCATTAAGATGAATGTTCTTCCTTGTTTGCTTTTTCCCATGCGTATGCTTCCTATAATGTTTCCCAGGTCAACGCTGCGGAAGTTTATGGGATGGTTTGGTTCCTTTGACTGGCATCGTGGGCGGCCCCTCATCAAACTTACTAAATTGCAGTTGCCTCAAGGAGGGGGAGGAGTTGATTTCCCAGACATCAGGAGGTATCAATTGAGTTCCCTGCTGTCCTTTGGCTGTCATGATTTGGAGATGCCGGTGTTGGACTGGGGTGTACAAAGTTAAAAATCACACAACACCAGGTTTTAGTCCAACAGGTTTAATTGGAAGCACACTAGCTTTCGGAGCGACGCTCCTTCATCAGGTGATAGTGGAGGGCTCAATCCTAACACAGAATTTATAGCAAAAATTTGCAGTGTGATGTAACTGAAATAATACATCGAAAAATTGATTGCCTGTTAAGCCTTTCATCTGTTAGAATACAGTAAAGTTTCACTTCTTTCATGTGTAAATCACAAAACCTTTTTTTTTAAAAGTTGCATTCTCGGGTTAGCTGTTAACAAAGCTATCCTTTGGCTGCAATTGGGTGGGTAACGATCCAAACTTAATATGGCTGAATATTGAGGCCTTCCAGGCAAAGTGCCCTCTTATTAACCTGTTGTTCATGGATAAGATGAGGACAGTTATGGACCACTGCCGGAACCCCATTGTCATTAGTATAGTCAGGGCTTGGAGGGCGATGTGTCAGAGTGAGGGTTGTTTATCCAAGACTTCGCCACTTACACCTATAGTTGGCATGCCAGGGTTCCGACCAGGGATGATGGACTCAGGGTTCACACTATGGGCAGCGAGAGGAGTTTCTAGTTTGGGAGACTTGTTTGAGGGGGAGGTAATGATGCCTTTTGAGCAACTGAGCCACAAATACGAGCTGCCCAGCAGAGATCTTTTCTGTTTTTTTCAGGTTAGGGATTTCATGCAGAAGAAGACTACGCCTCTCACTTAGCCCTATAAACCTGATACAGAGAGGTTATTGCTACATTCCACAAGCATCCTTTCGGTTAGTACCCTCTATTGCCTGCTGGGTGGCAGGGCCTGGCAGGATATTAACCGGTTATGTAAGGTCCGGGGGCTAAAGCTAGGAGTGGAGATCTCTTCTGAAACATGGGAGAACATATGGGAGAATGCTCAAAAGATCTCAATCTCTAATAGGAAATGCGTTACGCAGTTAAAAGTTCTGCACGGTGCTCACCTGGCACCAGACCATCTGCCGAAGTTTAAAAAAAGGGCATCTTCACTGTGCTCCAGTTGCAAAATAAGTGTAGGTACTCTTACCCATTGCTTCTGGACATGCCACAGGCTCCGTGTTTACTGGAGCGCTGTGGCGGGAGAGATAGGGAGGGTATTGAGGACTGAAGTCAAAGTAGACCCGATATCTCTCCTCTTAGGTCTACCGAATTTACCATCTTTAGATGGGATTGGGAAGAAATATTTAATAGATGGAAATGTGTTGCTGGAGAAGCGCAGCAGGTCAGGCAGCATCTAGGGAACAGGAGAATCGACGTTTCGGGCATTAGCCCTTCTTCAGGAATGAGGAAAGTTTGTCCAGCAGGCTAAGATAAAAGATAGGGAGGAGGGACTTGGGGGAGGGACGTCGGAAATGTGATAGGTGGAAAAAGGTCAAGGTGAGGGTGATAGGACAGATGGGGGTGGGGGCGGAGAGGTCGGGAAGAAGATTCTATCAGGACATAGTGATCAAAAATGGTGTGTTTTGGCTTGTGCATGAGATGAATTTTCATAGACCAGCTGCCATATCTCACGAGGGTAGCAATCTAATCTCATTTTCACTGTCTTATCAATATAGTCAAGACTGCTTAAACAGGAGGTGCAAGACTTGCGCCCACACCTCCCCTCTCACCTCCCTCCAAGGCCCCAAAGGAAACTTCCATATCCGCCACAGATTCACCTGTACCTCCACACATATCATCTATTGCATCCCCTGTACCCGATGTGGCCTCCTCTATATTGGGGAGACAGCCCGCCTACTTGCGGACTATTCCACAAAGCAATTATCCAATATCTGTTCAATCTTCTCAATGTACAGCAGAGCAAAACAAATTTTCAGTTTAGCAATTTGACATGATAAGATCCAATCCAGATTATACTTTGAAGGAGGAATTGGGGCCAGGGACAATGAAAAAATAGGTAATGTACAAGAGTTTGCCCTGGGAAAGGAAAGGCATGTTATGGGTGGTTGAGGAGGTTACTGGGGAACTAGGAATGGAATGCTCCTTCCTCTTCCTGTTATGTTTTTCTCACTTTCACTCACTCAGTCACATGAAACATTCCAGAGGTTAGATACTGCAGACGTTTCAGTCCTTCAAGCGTGTTCCAATACTCAGTTCAATCAAGATTTGTCCGTGCCTCAACATGCAGACTCATTCTAGCTCTTACCTATTGATCCCTCTCTTCTATATGAGATAGCATCCACAACATGTTGGAAGAATAGGAGCTGGCAGATTGGAGTTCCAGAATGTTGCTGCCTTTTGAGACCAAAGTACTTCTGAAGTTACTTTTGAACAATTTGACTACTGTTTAAGATTATGCCCTCCTGATCTAAGTTAATGGAAATAAACTCTGTTTAACATTTTAAATGCCTCAAAAAGAACATTTGTCCATTTTATTTGCACATTACAAGTTTATGTAAGCTGTCCTATGCTTTAAATCTGTGACACCCAACCACATTCTTCTTACTTTTCACTGCACCCTACAAGGGGCATGTTTCTGAGCTGCAATAGCTAGACCTGAATGCAATGGTACAGCATGAGTCTAACAAGGATATAATTATTTTGTATTTCTTCTCTTTCCCATATTCTCTGGAGTTGGCAAGAATGAAGAGTGACCTTGAGTGTTTTGGTGGCTTGGCAGGACCGATTCTGAAAATCTGTTTTCCCCAGCTTATGGAGTCCAGAACTAAATGCCATATTCAATAAAGGACTGAGCGGAGAATAAATTTGTTTAATTGAGGGAATGTGAATCTTTACAATTATCTGCTCAGTCAATAGCATATTTGAAGCTGAGGTCATCGGATTTGTAGACTGTAAGAACATTTGTACAATGTGGGGATAGGGCAGAAAAGTGCAGTTCTTGTTTCAGTTTCAACTGTGACTTTACTAAATGCTGCAGCCAAGATCATGGGACTGTGAGACCTATTTCAATATCTTACATCTTCTGCAACATACAAGTTACCTGATTTCTTTAATGTAGTAAAACATTCCAAGTGGGGAAAAGGCTGCCCTGGAAAGCAGGGAATCTCATTGAACAGAAAGGCAGTGATGTTGAGGGGTAAAAAGCAAAATAAAATACTGCCAAAGGTTAGGCTAGAGGAAACGTTGGCTTCGAATAATGGACATAGAAAAAACTGGTACTTTCACCAAGGATATGCAATTAATGTGTTATTATCTGTGATTGATTTTTAGTTACATTCTGCAGTGATTTGATTAAGATGGGAGGAGCTCTGGTTGTCAGTCAACATTACTATTACTGAACATCATCTCTTCACGTATCTAGAACTTCTAAGTAGAAAGCATACTCCAGACTTCCAAGTAGAAACGTCATCGAGCATATCTGGAAATCATGTGACAGATAATCATAACAGCTCCCTAAATTACAGTCATTCAAAACCATATAATGTTTCAGTTAACATCACGCTACATAATATGTACAATGCAATGGTCACAGTTCATTTCCATTGGCCTCTCAGTATTGTCTGTGCATAGTTTGTTTTGGACTCCAATGTTGACATCACAGTAGGAAGCCTTTTGACCCATCGTGTCTGTCAGCCAACAAAGATCAGACTACGGATGGAAATGTGTAGCCCTTCTTCTAATGCCCGAAGCCCGAAACGTCGATTCTCCTAGATGCTGCCTGACCTGCTGCGCTTCTCCAGCAACACATTTCCATCTCTGATCTCCAGCATCTGCAGACCTCATTTTCTCTTCAAAGAAATATTTAATACTCTTGCATACTGTGCATGGAAGAATATTCTGGTAAACTGAGTGTCTGAGAACCCTCCAGACTGGCTGGTATGGCAAAAATTAATTATGGAGTGCATTCCCTTAGACTTTTTTACAAATATGGTGCACCACACAACAGCAATGGCAGCCCTAATGGAGTTATTTGGATATAGATTTGCCAGTTATCTTAACTAGGGCATTTGTTTAACCAGGATGGTTAGATTTGTCACGCCCTGGGTCCTGGAGGGCCCTGAGATAATACGGGTATTTATACAATGCTCACGTTCCTTTGTTGGGGAGCTTTGTGCCGAGTATAGCTGTTCTGTATTTTGTGTTTCTTTTTTTGCTTTTCTTTTTTTTTGATCTATTAGTTATTTACTTATTTATTGGTGTTGCTTTGCACAGTGTTAGAGCTTGTTTTGTATTATAGGGTAGGTTAGTAGTTAGTAAACAGTAGTTGCATTGTAATTTGTGTTTTGTTTTCTTTTTATTATACTGATATTTGTTATTGATTGTATTTTTCAATAATTTTATATGTTTATTAAGTTAAAAAAAATTGCTAACAAGTATATTTATAAAAAAAAATTGATGGAAGTAAATTTTAGGTTCACCTATCTTTCGCAAAATTGTGTGTGTGAAAAGATTTGGACACATCCAATCATTAGGGGGTGTCTCAGAGACCTTTTCTTTCAAACTTATGTCCTTATGTGGATCACTTAGTAGGGTAATATTTATCAACTAGGAGAAAGTGAGGGCTGCAGATGCTGGAGATGAAAGTTGAAGAGGGTGGTGCTGGAAGAGCACCGTCGGTCAGGCAGTATCCAAGAAGCAGGAGAGTCGTCATTTCGAGCATAAGCCCTTCATCAGGAATGAGGCTTGTGGCCCAAAGGCGCTGAGAGATAAATGGGAGGGGGATGGGGCTGAGGGAAAGTAGCTGGGAATTTGCTAGGTAGATGAAGGTAGGGTGAAGGTCAGAGAGGAAGGTGGAGTGGATAAGTGGAAAGGAACATGGACAAGTAGGACAGTTCAAGAGGCCAGTGCCGAGTTGGAAGGTTGGATCTGGGATGAGGTGAGGAGAGGGGAAATCCACATTGATCCCGTGTGGTTGGAGTGTCCCAAGGTGGAAGATGAGGCTTTCTTCCTTCAGACGTGAGTGATTAGGGTTTGGCAGTAGAGGAGGCCCAGGACTTGCTTGTCCTTGGCAGAGTGGGAGGGGGAGTTAGTGTTTGGCCACCGGATGGTGGAGATGTTTCGTGTGTGTGTCCCAGAGATGTTCTCTGAAATGTTCCACAAGTTGGCATCCTGTCTCCCCAATGTAGAGGAGGCCACATCGGGAGCAATGGACACAGTAGATGACGTGTGTGGAAGTACAAGTAAATCTCTTCCTCCTTTGCACAACTTCTCTCTGCTTCTGTGACTCCACCTCACTGTTGTGCTGCAATCACCATGAGAGGAACAGCCTTTCTGCTGATAGACCTTCAAACTTCATTGAATTTCTTGGAAAAGTCTAAAATCACTCCCTTTTAACTCTGAAAGTGTACTTTAACCAGCTTCATGTTTGAATAAGTATAAGTGTACTGGCTGTAATTAGTGTGCGGGCTGGCTTGCTGTGGTTCAAGACTCCTACCTCCAGTAAGAAATACCTTTTTGTGCTGTCAATGGCAGCCAATAAGCACATATCACTTGCGACAATGGTGCATTGAAAATGTGTGGACTTCCAGCGCTGTGAGATAGCCAGTTGCTGAAGAATCAGCAAGGAAGTTTTTTTAAACTAAAAATAATTAATCTGCAACTTTGAACCACCGGGTGAGTGAAAGTGACTGTACTTTCCATTCCCTGCTGCTGTCGGAATGAAAGAAATACAAATAGAATGGTTTCTCTTCACTCTGTGTTCAAAATTATAAAGTAGCTACAGACCAAAAATCTGAGAGAATAAATTTAGTGACATGACTAATTGTGCTGCAGGAAGAGTGTTACAAGTTGTATTGAACCCACTGAGATCTCACTGAGGAGCAGAAAAGCAAGACTACGTAGATTTTGAAGGCATTGATGATACATTTTGAACCTCATACTAACATAGATATGAACAGGATCTGATCAATATCAGAGCTCAAGGGGAAAGGGAGATCATTGGTCAGCATGTGGTTGCACTGATACATCTAGCTGAATCTTCAGGGAAGCTCTGGGATTGTCAAACATCAGCTACAGCAAATTAATGACAGAACAAATGAGGGGTTGAATTATGCTGAAAGACATTCAAGGCTGAATGAAAGTGACAGATTAGGGGTTAAAAAGAAAAACATGAGACAACTTGGTGGCTCAGTGGTTAGCACTGCTGCCTCATTGCACCAGGAGCCTGGGTTCAATTCCGTATGTGTGTATTCTCCCCATGTCTGCATGGGTTTCCTCTGGTGAGCAGATTAGGGGTATTGGCCATGCTAAATTGCCCATAGTGTTGAGGGATGTGCAGGTTAGTGGGGGGTGGGTCTGGGTTGGATGCTGTTCAGAAGGATGGTGTGGATTTGATGGATTTAATGGCCTGCTTCCACAATGTAGGGATTCTATGATTTGCAGAACAGCCAGCAGTAAGATCAAGGCCAAAGGGCTGGATGTAAATATTGCTGAGGACATGACATTAAAGAAAGCATGTCTAGATGAGGAAGAATGATCCAATGTGGAAAAGCATTGCCTTAACTGCAAGAAGCTGAATCACTTTGCATGGGTGTTCAGCTAGGAAGAAGCAAAACAAGAAAATAATGATGGCTGCTGGAGAGATTTAGCTGATGATTCTGATAAATACCACACAACAAGTTGGCATTGTCAATTCTAAATGTGATAAATGGTTTGTGGACTTTTCAAATGAAAACTGCAGAAAGAGAACATCAAGTGAATGTGAACTGTCAGATAGATATTTGCTTTGTACAAAACTGGGGAGCTGGTGGTACAGTGGTAATGTCACTGGATTAGTAATCTAGAACTCCTGGTTAATGTTCTGGGGGACAGGGGTTTGAGTCCCACGATGGCAGATGGTGAAATCAGAAGTCAATAAAAAATCTGGAATGAAAAGTTAGCGGTGTAAACGCCCATCTGGTTTACTAATCTCCTTTGAGGAAGGAAATCTGCCAACCTTATGTGGTCTGGCCTGCATGTGACTCAGAGCACATAGCAATGTGATTAACTAGTAACTACTTGTGTGAAAATTAGGCAGAGGCAATAAATGCTGGCTGAGCCAATGATGCCCATATCCTGTGAAAGAATTTCTTTATAAAATAAGGACTTCACATGCCTGTGCTAGCTACCCAAAAAATAAGTCCTTAAAAGCAAAGTTGAATCTTCGTGATGAAACATTACTCTTGCCAAGTGCACAAGCTTGCCAAGCTGAGAGCACTATACAATGGGCAAAATGAAGAACTGGAGTTACGGACAGTAGCCAAAACGTTTAACCCATTCATCTCAGCAGACGCAAGGCTAAGATTTAGAAAGATAATGATAAAATTGGTAGAAGAGATTTGTAGAGTTTTGCAAGCCACTAAACCATTGACAGCAGAACAGATCCTAAAGGATTAGAAAGGTTTTTTAACTGGTCTTGGATGTCTTCCGGGTGAAAATCATTTCAAAGCAGATGAGAGTATTAGGCAAGTCCCAGCTGTTGTCAATTTCAGCCTGAAAGATGAGATTGAAGAGCTGGTGAAAAAGAGAATAATCAAGAAAGTGACAATGCACTCATGGTCTGCAAGTATACCTTTGAGAGATATGCTCATGATATCATTGTTACCTTATAGCATTTGACCTGTAGTATAAAGATCTCATATTCTATCTTGTTTGGGTATTACTCGAGGCATGACATTCTATTGGATTCATGCTTTTATTGTTGCAACATCATAACTTAATATTGGCTCAGATACTTACATGCCTGACAAATATAACGTTTGTATATAACGGCTAGTTTTAAAAAAAAGTCTGTTAGATTTTTCAATACCCTAACATCCATGACCAGTTTCTTATGTTTTGGGAGATAATATAAGCATTGTCACAACAGGAAAAATACTTTGCTGGAGGAAAACTCATACAAACATCCTATATACTAGATTAGAAACATGGTAACAGTTTAAAAATCCAAAAACTAACAGTATATATAAATTTTGAAGAGACCTCAGTAACCCAGACCAACCACTGGTAAAATTTAGTCACAACTTACGAAGGCAAAAAGTCTTTTCTACTCTGGTTGCAAACCATGGTTAATGGTAAGTGAAGTCGGATGAAAGGAGCAGTTTTCTCCAATGTAGGCATTGTTTAGAATTGTTGCACATGCCATTTGACATTTCCACTGCTCTGAAAGAATAATAAAACAGAGTGCATACGATAGTCAGTGAGTTTCATGTGGTAGAAGCTAGTACTGATGATTTGCTAGTCTGTGGATGTTCAGACACAATGGAAGAAACTTGTACAGAACACAATCAGAGTCCAGCTTGACTACCAGAGACACCTCATCAGATGAGGGATATGAGTGCTTGTCTGGTTGGCAATTAGTGACTAGTGGTGTGCCTCCGGATTCAGTGTGGGGACTGCAATTATTCAAAATTTACATATATGATTTGGAGTTGGAGACCACGTGTAGTGTGTCAAAGTTTGCAGATAACACTAAGATGAGTGGTAGAGCAAAAATGTGCAGAGGACTGCAAAGGGACAGAGATAGTTAAAGTGAGTGGGCTAGGATCTGGTAGATGGAGTACAATGTTAATAAATGTGAAGTTATCCATTTTGGTAGGAATAACAGTAAAAAGGACTATTACTTGAATTGTAAAAATTACAGTATGCTGCTGTGCAGAGGGACCTGGGTGTTCTTGTGCATGAATCACAGAAGGTTGGTCTGCAGGTGCAACAGGTAATTAGGAAGGCAAATGGAATTTTGACCTTCATTGCTATAGGGATTGAGTTTAAAAGCAGAGAGGTTATGTTGCAGCTGTACAGGGTGCTGGTGAGGCCACACCTGGAGTACTGCATGCAGTTTTGGTTTCCTTACTTGAGAAAGGATATATTAGCATTAAAGGGGTGCAGAGGAGGTCCAGAAAGCTAATTCCAGAGTTGAGGGGGGTTGATTTATGAGGAGAGACTGAGTAGACTGGGATTATATTCATTGGAATTTAGAAGAATGAGAGGAGATTATAGAAACATATAAAATTATGAAGAGAATAGATAAGATAAAAGTAGAGAGGAATGTTTCCACTGGCAGGTGAAACTAGGACAAGAGGGCATAGCCTCAAAATTAGATGGAGCGGATTTAGGACTGAATTGAGAAGGAACCTCTTTACCCAGAGGGTTGTGGATCTATGGACGGCCCTGCCCAGTGAAGTAGTTGAGGCTTCCTCATTGAATGCTTTTAAACCTAAGATAATTAATGAACTGTAAAGGGATTAATGCTAATAGTGAGAGGGTGTGTAAGTGGAGCTTAGGCCACGAAAAGATCAGCCTTGATCTTATTGAATGGCAGATTGGGCTCAAAGGGCCAGATGGCCTACTCCTGCTCCTGGTCCTCATGTTCTTATGAAATTGAAGGTGAACAAGAAAAAGATATAATTGAAAATGCTTGAAGTCAATTACATGGGTCATGCAGTCATAACCAAAAACCTTTGCACAGATCCTGTCAGGATGAGAGCTGTACCAGAAATGTAGCAACTAACAGTTGTGATACCTATGTAATGTTTTGTTGGATTTGTGAAATATTTTTCAAAATCTTTGCTGAATTTTCATCAGAATATGAACCTCTAAATAAGTGTATTGCTGGACCCAATAAGTAATACAGAATAAGTAATAGCTTTCATTAGAATCAACCAAGCAGCGCAAACAATGCCAGTGTTGATACTGCAGTGTCCATAATGGTTACCTTGCAATGTGACACCAGTGACTCTTAATGGGAAGCAATCTGCATTCAGCCAGGTAAAATAGTGGCATTTATATCCAGGGTGTTAATAAAGGCCAAGGACAAATTTAGAAAGAGTGTTTGGCTATTTTCTTTGGTTGTGAGCTTTTTAATCAATACCTGTTTGAGAGACAGAAAAAGTGACAGTGAAATTTGACTGCAAGCACTTCAAAGCATCTTCCTCAAACAACTTTGATATGCTCCAAAGCATCTGTTACTTTATTTGCCAAGATATCATCTGCATGTGAAATACAAACAAGGGAACATTGGCCACATGCTGTTGAGAAAAGAAGATAGTTGAGAAAACTAAGGCAGAGTGTTAACTGTTTCAGAATGAACAAGTAGCAATAGCTTGACATGCTCTGGAAGACATTAACTCGTTGAATCTTAAAAATAGGCATCTTGCACAAAATCAAACTACGTAACAAGATGCAAGTCCACAATTGTTGCAGAAAGAATTAATTAAAAGGATGGCCTGAAAGCATCAAGGATGTACTTGCTGCTTTAAGAAAGCATTGAGCATACAAGATACAGGATAGCCCATCGGTGGTGGGCAAGTTATTGGAGGGAATCCAGAGGGACAGGATGTACATGTATTTGGAAAGGCAAGGACTGATTAGGAAAAGTCAACATGGCTTTGTGTGTGGGAAATCATATCTCACAAACTTGATTGAGTTTTTTGAAGAAGTAACAAAGAGGATTGATGAAGGCAGAGCGGTAGACATGATCGGTAGAAGGTTACCTCAGATTACAATGTGATCGTCATATGATGGGCCAATGGGCTGAGAAGTGGCAGATGGAGTTTAATTTAGATAAATGCGAGGTGCTGCATTTTGGGAAAGCAAATTTTAGCAGGACTTATACATTTAATGGTAAGGCCCTGGGAGTGTTGCTGAACAAAGACTCCTTAGAGTGCAGGTTCATAACTCCTTGAAAGTGGAGTTGCAGGTAGATAGGATAGTGAAGAAGGTGTTTGGTATGCTTTCCTTTATTGATCAGAATGTTGAATACAGGAGTTGGGAGGTTATGTTGCGGCTGTACAGGACATTGGTTAGGCCACTGTTGGAATATTGCGTGCAATTCTGGTCTCCTTCCTATCGGAAAGATGTTGTGAAACTTGAAAGGGTTCAGAAAAGATTTACAAGGATGTTGCCAGGTTTGGAGGATTTGAGCTATAGAGAGAGAGGCTGAATAGGCTGGGGCTGTTTTCGCTGGAGCGTCGGAGGTTGAGGGGTGACCTAATAGAGGTTTACAAAATTATGAGGGGCATGGCTAGGATAAATAGACAAAGTCTTTTCCCTGGGGTGGAGGAGTCCAGAACTAGAGGGCATAGGTTTAGGGTGAGAGGGGAAAGAGAGAACTAAGGAGCAACTTTTTCACACAGAGGGTGGTATGTGTATGGAATGAGCTGCCAGAGGAAGTGATGGAGGCTGATACAATTGCAACATTTAAAAGGCATCTGGATGGATTTGTAGGATATGGGCCAGATGCTGGCAGGTGGGACTAGATTGGATTGAGATATTTAGTTGGCATGGACGGGTTGGACCGAAGGGTCTGTTTCTGTGCTGTACATCTCTATGACTCTATCTAGTACAAAGGAAATAGAGACATTATCCCTAAGGAGATAAATAAAGGAATGCTGAAGCGCATCTGTGCAAACTATCAAAGAAGTCTAGTCTGAGGAAGACAAAAGGATGCTCTCTCTCTCCCTTTAAACTATGAGTGTTTCTCTGGATCTTAAAAAATCTCTTGGTCCAGAAATGTTTAACAGAAAACTTATGGTATAACTGTCAACTTTGCTAAGTTATGAAATTCTAAGGTAAGGAAAAAGCCCATTAGGCTGCCAAATTAGCCTTTACAAACTGAGTTAAATAAAATCACCCCTGGTGTTAAATGAAATAGCAAGAGAATGAATGAAAGTATGTTTACTTATATTTAAAATTAGAGTGTCATTAACATTTCTTCCGAACCGAGTCGATAATTAATGGGCAATTGAGCCCTCATATCGCGACCAGATTTGGGGTGATCTTTGGCCTCTCCCTGCATGGAGAGAATGCTTGAATGAATTGCCATGTGCTTGAACTGTGCTTGTCTCCTGAAATGTAATACCTCTGAAGGTTTGCTCCTACAGTGATTTTCCCAAATAACCTCTCCTGGTATCATGTGTTATTTGCCACTTCTACCAGTATGTGGTAGCTCATTGCCACCAATTCTCCTTTGAGTTGGGCCTATCTAGAGATTAACAGTAAAAGATACAGCTCTGTTGAGCACCTGCAAAGACACACTCTTCTAGTACAGTGATGAGCTGTGAGAGTGGATATTCAGCCAGGGGATAGGGATTATGAAAGTGTGGAGTAGAATGTTCAGGAACTGTGATGGTGGAGAGTGGGTGGGACAGGGATTGTGTAACTGGGGAGTCATGGTGAACAGAAGCTGTCTAAAAATAAAAAAAAACAAATCAAATGATGAATGTCATACTCAAAATTATCCTGCAAATTGACAATATGGAATGATCTGAGTCTGTGTTGGAAAGTCATGAAAACTGCTGGTGCTGGATTTCTGACCAACAGAGTGACTTGTGTTGTGATCATGTCCAGTACGAATCCATATCTGATCAGATCAAAAGCAGTATACTCCGTTAGATCTCAGGGTGCAAGTATGGACTGCAGATGCTGGAGATCATAGTTGAAAGTGTGGTGCTGGAAAAGCACAGCAGGTCAGGCAGCATCCAAGGAGTAGGAAAATTGACATTTTGGGCAAAAGGTTGATTCTCCTGCACCTCGGATGCTGCCTGGCCTGCTGAGCTTTGCCAGCACCACACTCCCCACCACTTGGTCTCAATCTAGTTTTATATGGGCTTCTTACTGTTCCATATGGCTTTTTCCTTCTTACGGGAAGGTTTACTATATGTATCGCTATAAATGCAACTACATTTTGTCAGGCACAAGTGTTAGGACTTTAGGGAATTGGTACAGGACATTTGGTACCTTTGAAAGCTGAACCTCTTGACCCCACCCACAAACTGAATGACCTCAGTAGAATAGGTGGAAACAATATAACATGAACAGTAATCCCTTCAGAGCCATTACCTTATACAGTGGATGCAATTTTGCTGACACAATAGGAATAAGCTCTCTTCAGGGTATGCAATTCCAAAGCAAGTCTTGGTCTGGACTTTCTGTTGCAGGTTGTAAGGATGAGTGATTGAAGCCTGGGCTGCTGAATTGTAATATTCTAAATGTTTAACTTAAGAAAATGAGTTCAAACAATTTACATTAAGACTAAAATGAGAATATCTTAAGCCGAAGGATCACTGAAAAAGGGTCATTCGTTCTGAATTATTAACTCTGATTTCTCTCTGCAGTTGCTACCAGACCTGCTGAGCTTTTCCAACAATTTCTATTTTTGCCTGTAAAATGATGCTATCCCTTCGATCACAAGTACATTAAGGTGGTGGAAATAAACAGAGGCACAGACAGAGCAGGAAACCAAAAAATAAATCAAAAAACCAATATCACTATATGAATGTGAGCTCAGAACAGATCTTCAGTTGTGTCGAACAAATTACTAACGAAAACAAAAAGGTCACCAAGCACGAAACATTACCTCTGTTTCTCTCTCCACAAATGCTGCCAGACTTGCTGAGTTTCTCCAGCATTTTCTGTTTTAGTTTCAGATTTCCAGTAACCACTGTTCTTTGTCTTTAAATTCTAATTACTGTTTTGCACAAGTTCCAGAGCTATAACACCAGCAATAGCTCAATAATGAATTTGTATAAAATTAAAATGACTTGGATGTGAAGATGAGAGGTATAGTTAGTAAGTTTGCAGATGACACCAAAATTGAAGATGGAGTGGACAGCGAAGGAGTCAGAGTACAACAGGTTCTTGATCAGATTGGCCAATACACCGAGGAGTGGCAGATAGAGTTTAGTTTAGACAAATGAGAGGTGCTGCAATTTGGAAAGGCAAATCAGAGCAGGTCTTATACACTTAAGGTCTTGGGTAGTGTTGCTAAACAAAGAGACCTTGGAGTGCAAGTTCATAGCTCCTTGAAAGTGGAGTCCCAGATAGACAGGATAGTGAAGAAGGCATTTGGTATACTTGCCTTTATTGATCAGTGCATTGGGTATGGGAGGTCATGTTGCGACTGGACAGGACATTGGTTAGGCCACTTTTGGAATGCTGCATGCAATTCTGGTCTCCCTCCTATAGGAAGGAAGTTGTGAAACTTGACAGAGTTCTGAAAAGATTTACAAAGATGTTGCCAGGGTTGAAGTGTTTGAGCTACCGGGAGAGGTTGAATAGACTGGGGCTATTTTTCCTGTGGCATCAGATGCTGAGGAGCAACTGTATAGAGGTTTATAAAATCATGAAGGGCATGGATAGGGTGAACAGCCAAGGTTTTTTTCCCCAGGGTGGGACAGTCCAAAACTAGAGGGCATAGGTTTAATGTGAGAGGGGAAAGATTTAAAAGGGACTAATGGGGCAATCTTTTCACACAGAGGATGGTGCATGTATGGAATGAGCTGCCAGAGGAAGTGATAGAGGCTGGTACAATTACAACATTCAAAAGGCATCTGGAAGGGTATTTGAATAGGAAGAGTTTGGACTGGCAAATGGGACTAGATTATTTTAGGATCTTTGGTCGGCATGGACGAGTTGGAACGAAGGGTCTGTTTCTGTGCGTTATACAGCTCTATGACTCTAAAAGCAAGTTACTGTAAAGTACATACACATGCTGGAAATGTGAAATAAGATCAAAGTATTGGAGAAATTCAGCAGTTCTGACCAGAACTGTGGCAAGAGAAACAGAGTTAATGTTTCAAATTCAAATTTTCTTCAAAACAGATTTGGAAGGGATTTGGATTGTTGATTTATAATTGTATTATAATACTGAAAGTTTGCAGTCTATTTTCAGGTTTATGGATGTACACAGACAGTCCCATTAAATTGTTGATTATCTGTCATAGGGACAAAGGGCCACTCAATCACAGTCTATTATAAACAAAATGACAGCAACTGAGCCAGAAAAGGAAGTTGAATTAGTGAGACAAGACCATTAACTGATGATCAATTGTGCAAATGATTCACTGGCATAATACCAGAAAATGAACTGGACAGCTAGACACCTAAAGATAGAATGCAACAAGCATGTTTCAACAATTTATGGAGAAAATATGATATTGACAGGGAGAGGAGGGCGATGGTCATTCATGGTGGGGCAAGCAAGTGTCCTAACCAGCAGTATTTCCCATGTACCTCCTTTAATATAGAAGCACGCTTTTATTAAAAATGGAACTAGAAACTGGTCAAATCAATGCACGAGAAGGTGAGCAAAGTAGCAAATGTCTGAGTGTCATAATGAATTTGAAATATAGATCACGTCTGCTGGAATTGTACAGTGAATGATATAGGAATGTCACTCCATACCTGGAGGATAGCTGACTTGTACTATTTGCTAAGAGAAAATGAGGACTGCAGAAGCTGGAGATCAAAGTCGAATAGTGTGGTGCTGGGAAAGCACAGGAGGTCAGGCAGCATCTGAGGAGCAGGAGAATCGACGTTTTGAACATAAGCCTTTCAGGAATTTGCCATTTGCCATTTGAATCCACATATCCGATATGATAGCCCTAATTTTGTAGTAATTAAAAATAATTTTCTCAGTTTGTGTTTGTAGATTTTCAGAAACCAAGTTGCAGTTTGCAAAAAATGTATTACTGTAGCTGTTGGGATTTCAGAATTAAAATGGGAAGTTCAGGAAACTCAAGCAGGCCAGGCAATGCCAGGGAAGGGAAGCACAGGTTAATTAATTTGCATCAAAACCAAACATACCTTGAACAGAAATGACCAATCCCATGTCTAGCATGTGAGTTACATTTGGTTTATTCATTCATTGAAGTAGTTCAAGCCCATGGATTATGGGGTGGGGGAAGGGTGGGGCTGGGGAGAGGAATGAGGCACACGGTGGTAGGAGTCTTGGAGGAAAGGGCAGGGGATGGATGTCAGTGGACTCCCTCTCTAATGCCAGATCTCTTGACACTCCCACTCCCCAGGAGCCTGCAAGTAAACCCAATGAGGCTATACTTTTGGGTTCCCTGTCTGGTAGCTCAGTCAATCATCTCAATACACAGCATTGTTGTGGAGACTCTAATACCCTGAAGCCTCACAGACTCCCTTTCTTAATTCACTCTTGGCCAGCATTTTTTGCATATCTCTAGTCATCCTTAAAAAGTAAATGGCAAACTGTCAACTGCTGTCAAATGCTGTTGTCCATATGATGTACATCAGTGGACAGATTTAGGTTCAGGTAGGTAAAAACAAGGACTGCACATGCTGGTAACCAGAGTCTAGATTAGAGTGGTGCTGGAAAAGCACAGCAGGTCAGGGTTGCATCCGCGGAGCAGGAAAATCGATGTTTTGGGCAAAAGCCCTTCATTATTTAAGTTCAGCAACTGTAAAGAACAGTGATATATTTCCTTGTCAGCATGGTGTATCAGTTGGAGAAAATATTGTTCTTCTAGGTTGTAGAGGTTGTGCATTTTGCTAAGTGTTGTCAAAGGAGCCTTGGTGAATTCCAATAATGCATTTTGTAGATAGGACACACTGTTGCTATTGCTCTCTTGGTGGAACGAGTGAATCATTAAGGGATGGATGGGTGCATCAAGCCAGCTGCTGTGTGTTGGATATATCAAGTTTCTTGAATGTTGTTGGAGTTCAGCAATCTAGACAAGTGGAAAGTATTCCATCGCACTCCCAACTTGATATACATATCTGATGAAGGGCTTATGCCCGAAACATTGACTCTCCTGCTCCTCAGATGCTGCTGACTAGCTGTGCTTTTCTAGCACAACACTTTTTGACTCTGACTCTCCAGTATTTGCAGTCCTCACTTTCTCTAGCACATATCTGGGAGTTAGGTGAGTCACTCACTGCAAAATACCAAGTCTATGATTTGCATTTGTGGCTACAGACATTCATGTGACTGGTTTCTGGTGAATGTTGAACCCCAGGACATGCTGGTGAGGGACTCAACTGAATGTCAAGGGGAGATGTTAGATTCTATATTGTTTGTGATGGTCATTATCTGGCAAGAATGTTCCTTTCCACTTATCAGCTTATACCTGAATGTTGTCCAGGTCTTGCTGCACATATATACAAGCATCACTGTGACAGAAGGCATTTTACATATTTAAGACGTAGATAGATAGGTTCTTGATTATTAAAGGGATCAAGGGTTACAGGGAGAAAGCAGGAGAATGGTTGAGAAACTTATCAGCCATGATTGAATAGCGGAGCAGACTCGATGGACTGAATGGCTTAATTTCTGGTTATATATCTTATGGTCTTATGGTCCTCTGTATTTAAGGACTTGCAAATGGTACTAACCATTGTAAAATCATCAGCAAACATCTCCACATCTAATATTGTGGAGGTTGAGAAAGTGACAGCTGAGTCCAACTACAAACTAATTCGTAGCATTTTCTTCAAGTCATTACTGTCGGATCCAAATTGTCTGCAAAGAATTTTACCCCAGTTACTGAGATATCTTCCAGATGTGACATATAAACAAAGGAAGCAGATATGCTGTTGAGAACATCACTTCTGATGAAGGAAGTGGAGGTGGCTACAACAGTGTGAAAGCCTCCAGATTCATGTGAAGCAGTAGTGTAGCGATTGTCATGAGCTCAGCCAGCTGGACCTCTTAAAATATGAGTTCCCTTATTGGGGCTGTTATTCTGGTCCAATCGGGGAGACCCGGCTGACATAAAAAGATTGAAGTGTCACAGAAACTGACAGTCTGGTGCCTGACTCAGTGTAAGCCAGAACTATAGTCAAGGATTGTTCCTGTATAAATAAAGGGTGACTTGATGACATGATACTGACCTCTGGGAAGTTATCTCAAGTAGCTCATTCTGCTCTGGCAGTCATTAGCTCAGCAGAGACATTGAATTTAACAGACATGTGCCTTGCTCAAATCAAGCTAATTTTCCAAAAAAGATGAAAGTCAACTTGTGTTGCTAGAAGTAGTGATAAAAAGATAGTCTGAGAGCATCAAGGACAAACCTGATGCTGTAAAACACCTGATGCCGGGCATATAGAAATGAATTGACAGCCCAAGATAGCATATTGTACAAAGAAATGGATTATCACAAAGGATTTGAAAGGCCAGATGCTGATATGCATCCATACACATCACAAGGAAATGATAAAGACAGAGATGGGCTCTTCTGGCCAAACATGAGCAATGAAAACAAGGAGCAAATAAGCCATACAGTACTTGTACTGAGTACCAAGCTAAGTGAACTGCTGATGACACATGATACTCCAGAGAGAACATGGATGAAGTTGGAGTAGACGTCTTCATACTCACAGGAGCTGATTACCTCATCACACTTAAGTATTCTGGCTACTGGGAGATGGACCAGTTGACTTCAATAATGATAGCTGAAATTGTCAAATACTTAAAAGTGCACTTCAGCAGTTATGGCATTCCCAACATTGTCATGAGTGACAGTGGCCCTCAGTTCATGAGTGAAGAATTCAGTTGCTTTATGAAGGATTGGAAAATTCAACATCTCCATATTATCACCAGTCAAATGGAAAGGCCAAACAGGCAGTGAAAAATGCTAAGAAACAATCAAGAAATCGAGCAAATCCTGGACCGATATGTACAAGCAATCCTTGAATGGTGAAATTCATCCATTGGTGGGATGGAAAGTGGTCCAGTTACAAAGATTAATGTTACTCTGTACTAAGCCACTCTTTCAATAGCAAAACAATTATGGAAGTCGGATGTTGCAAATGGAATGAGTGACAAAATCAAGGTAATATGGCAGAAAGCTAAATTTCATTTCAACAAGACTGCAACACCATTGACAGAATTGATCATTGGAGATCCAGTCAGAGTATAAAACTGCTCTCAGCAAAAGCCAGCCCAGGTGGCAACTGGTTCCTGTGTGGAACAGTTATCATCTCGTTCGTGTACAGTCTCCATCTCCCAGTAGTGCACTCACTTGTATCACTTACCAGATATACTGTTGCAACCTCAGGCACATTATGCACGACTGCAGAAGCTGCTCTTCAGCCACAGGAGGTTGATCAGGAAGAGGTGAATCTGCACAGATCACACATCAACCATCAGAGTCAGTGGTCTGGTGCCACTCAATGACAGAAATTGAATAGCAAAGGGTGCACAGCAATCATACATGATACAGGAACAACAGCATCACTCAGATGGACAGCTAATGATAACAACATACATGTGTGCCATAACAAGATCAGTACGAATTAAAGACTATTTGTGTAATACACATGCAGACGCTGATGGAAATAATGAACTGCTAAGGCATGAGAACTGTGGCGTGCACACTTGGCAACTTGAGTAATTAAAAATGTACATAATAGTGTACGCCTTTTTTCTCTTTGTAATAAAGGGGCAATGCAATCATATACAAATGTCTGTCAGTCTGCAATAGTCATGCGACCTCTACCATTTGAGACACCCCTTGTAGGAAGGCAGCTTAAGTGTCACTTCAGTAAAGTCCTTGTGTTGCACTCGCAAAACATACCAGTACTGAAAGGATTTATGCACTAACATTTAAAAAAATGTAACAATACCTGCATTTCACAATACACATGATTCATTTCACTATTAGTGCCCCTACAGTTTAAAAATAATTGATTCAGAGAGGCAGTGTACACTTTGGAAAAAATAACTCCCTTCTATCAGAGACTTTAACTCTGAGCTAAATCAGGCTTCAGGCTTCAGTCCAAATTTCTGATGTAAAAACCAAGCCATTTAAAACTGAAGTACAGCATAATTGATTAATTTCAGAACGTTACAAAAATATTCCAAAGTCAAACAAGAGAAAGGTAGCAGAACATTGACCAAACATGAGATTTCTTTGCAAAATTCAATTCCTTTCAGATCTGAAGACAAGTTGAGATTTTTGATTGTCAAATTTAATATTCATGTATTTGACATTTTAAGTAACTTTTAGCACTACTTCGTCATCTGTTTTGCAGACAGATGATTTTTAATTGTTTCAATAGTGACTGAGAAGAGTGTTTATATCTACACTTCTCTGCCCCATTGAAAATAATTGGAAAACTATTAAGAGATGAACTTCAAACTGTCAGCCACAGCTGTCTGTTTCTACATACACCCTTCTCAGTGGACAAGAACAATTTCAGCATGTTGCAAAGCAATTTGTAAATAGCTCTCGCATTTATTTTCTCTGGCTCAATTTACCACTTGATACTTGGCAAAATTATGATTCATTTTAGCCCTTTGATAAATGATTTCCAAATATTTAAGGCTAGCATTGCAGAGAAAGTTTGGAAGCAAGACATATATGATGTTACAAACAGTGCAGTTAAAATAACACAAAAATACACTGTCTCTACTTCATACCCTTTCAGCTATGTTTAACCAGGTCTGCTCACATGTTGATCTAATCAGCCAAGTGGGACTCTACATCAATGATTCTACATTTGGGACTTGAAATGTCTATGGGAGATGCAGTTACTCTGCCTTATTTGATTGCACTAATTAATAATTTAACAAGTAACCTTTTAGTTATTATGAAAACTGTGTCAACCAACTTCAAATAGTTAGGCTTTGTGATTTGATATGCAGATTTTCCAACATCAAGCCTTCTCATAAGGTTTAGCAGCAACTGGTATGTAAGACAAATGTGATATTACTAACATTTCAAGCCTCAAATGGCATTGGTTACGGTTTCCATTATGAAAACACGGAAATAGAGAATACACACCGGATCATCAACTCCACACTCACAGGAATCCGATTCACGAGAGAGGAAGAAAAGGACAACCAACTCCCATTCCTAGACGTGAGGGTACAGAGAACACCAAACGGAGAATTCACCACTAAGGTACACAGGAAAGCCATACACACAGACCAAGTCCTGAACTATGAAAGCAACCACCCCAATACACACAAAAGAAGTTGCATCAAGACACT
>NC_057726.1:30028784-30064389 GCF_004010195.1 Chiloscyllium plagiosum
GTGAGGCGCTTCTGTGGTGTTTCCTCCGGCATTTATAGTGGCCTGTCCCTGCCGCTTCCGGTTGTCAGTTTCAGTTCGTGGATCATCAACTAGCCACGAAATGACACGACCAGCTATCCCTAGTAGCCACACACGCAGATGACAAGCAACATGAATTTGACTGGGACAACACTACCATTATAGGGCAAGCGAAACAAAGAACAGCCAGGGAATTCCTAGAAGCTTGGCACTCATCCACAAACTCCATCAACAAACACATAGACCTGGACCCAATATACCGGCCACTACAGCGGACAGCTGAAACTGACAACCGGAAGCGGCAAGGACAGGCCACTATAAATGCCTGAGGAAACACCACAGAAGCGCTTCACAGGAGGCTCCCAAGCACTGAGGATGTCACCTAGACAGGGGACGAAACGTTTGCAACAAAAACTTCCAGCTCGGCGAACAGAACCACAGCATTGGTTATGATTTCCAGGAGGATCCATGAGTAATATAAACAAAACAATTCTTTTTGGTTCATCTGGCTGATTTTTCTCACCTGCATTGAGGTCCCAACAATGAGACAATTTGATGGCTAGGTAGTTGGACAGACAGGAGGAAGATGATCTGGCAGTCCCTGGGAAAGGTGCTCTGGCAAATAGGAAAGTAAGGGGAGGCCATAAAGATCCAAATGGTATCCTCTACATAGCAGGCAAAAGAGGTCAAAGTTCAGGGGAAATGGTCGTGTGCCTGGGTATTTGTTGCATGCAACTTGTCTGCTTCTTTATGCATGAATTTACAAGATTACATAATGCCTCAGACCTCCCACTGTGAAGCAGACTCTCATTTTTTGGTGGACTCATTTGAAGGTAACTCACTATTAGGAAATTATCAGCAATTGCAGCTTTAATGACCTTAATTGGCTGAATACCATGGATGGGGTGGAATATCTGTTGCAGTTGAGAGTCTGTTCACAGAGGCAGGAATGTGTGGTGAGCTGACCTATGCCTGATTTCTTCTAATTTTCCATATTCTCACTACCTTCATGAGGCTGAGAAAATTGTGGCCAATCAATTGGTGGAAGTTATTTGTTGAAATTCCTGCTTTGGGTGGACTAAAGTTCTGGATTTCTGAGATTATCAGGAAAACTTACTGTTTTTCATTCACTCATGGGACTTGGGTGCCATTGGCTGGTCAGTAATAATTGCTTGTCCGTAGCTATCCCTGAGAAAATGGTGGTGGCTTGTCTTAGATGAGATTCCCTACAGTGTGGAAACAGGATCTTTGGCCCAACAAGTCCACAATGAGCCTCCAAGGAGTAACCCACCCAGACCCATTTCCCTCTGACTAATGCACCTAACACCATGGGTAATTTATCATGGCCATTTCATCTGACCTGCACATCTTTGCACTGTGGGAGGAAACTGGAGCACTCACAGTAAACCCACGCAGACATGGGGAGAATATGCAAACTCCACACAGACAGTCTCTTGAGGGTGGAATCGAACCTGGCTCCCTGTGAGACTACAGTGCTAACCACTGAGCCACTGTACTGCCCCTTCTTGAACTGCTGCAATCCATGTGTTCTGGGTAGATGCCCAATGCTGTTAAAGAGGGAATTCCAGGATTTAGACACAGCGACAGTGAAGGAACATGATATATTTCCAAGTCAGGATGGTGAGTGGCTTGTAGGGGAACTTGTAAGTGTTGGTGTTCCCATGTATCTGCTGCCTTTGTCCTTCTAGGTGGAAGTGGTCATGGGTTTGGCGATTCTGAATAAAATTCTTTGGCAAAATCCATGTGTCATCATTTCATAAATAGTAAACATTTGACTAAGAACAGGAAACAATGGAAGCCCAGCAGTTTGGGCAGTATCTGTCAAAGAAGCAAAGTCAATGAGTAAGATTTTCCCAGCCCAGAGGGGTGGGAGCTTGACACTTAATTGGGTATGCTTCCTCGAAACAATGCTGTCTCCTGGGAAGTTTCCCAACGGAAGACTAGCAGGTGGATTGGTTGCAAACTGAATGGAACTAAAATATTTAAGGTCCCAAATAGAGATAATTATGTTGCCCTTGCCAGTTTTCTTGATGTTGGTTTAATCGTCCCTTGTCATATGGAGACGACCAACTTCATGCCTGACTTAAACATGAATCCCTCTTTATAACAACTTGTATATATTTATTTCCAAGATGGGCAGGATGTTTCTTTAACAAGATTATACTGTCCTACCAAACCTACATTAAACTTGAGATAGCCAGTGAGGTGTTTTGTTCAAACAATGACATTAAAAATGGCCTTACATTTCCTTCAACAAAATTGACCTCCTTCATGGATTTTATTAAGGCCTTCAAGATCTTTATGAGTAAATAAAACAGCCGCTTTCTTTCCTGATCACGCATGCATTTAAAACCACAGGTCAACCCTACAATCTAAATCCGTTAAATTACTAATTCTTTCCAAATTGTTGCTTGGAGAACTGAAGGCAGAGTTTACTGGATAAACTATATGATTTGAATGTATTCTTGTGGAGTTCAAAGGGAGATGAACTCTAATATCATTAGTCAATGACAATGTATATTATTCCTACAGTTTTCAAAAACACTTAAGGTAACTAAAAGATATATTGGCTCCATTTTATTTGTATTTGTGAAGTCTCAAATTTCTAACCTGGCATCAAAATACAACATAACTTTTACATAATTGAGTTTATTGACCCCAACCTGCTGTCAGGACCTTTGCTTCCTTTTCTGAACAACCTTAAAGCGTACTTTTTACCAATAACTTCACTTATCTGTAATAAAAACAGCCTGCTGTGTTAACAGTTACTTTAGATTGCAAGTTCTGACTGCCCTTTGCAATGCAATTGTTGGATTCAGTCAGTTTCTGCACACAGCCAACAGCATCTGATTTAATTTATTGTGTTGATGCTCCTTCTGGGGACATTGCAACCATAAAATTCACTTAAAATTGATTAAATCAGTGAGAAATATGATAGCTTCTTATGGGATAAAGTATTCAGAGTGAGAGTGAGACAAAGATTAAGGGGCCTGGGAATTGTGGGTCATGCTCATGGCTTGATTGGAGGATTTCAACAAATTATAAAATAAAATTAAAGTGATATTCTACACTCCATTCTCATCTTGCCCTCACTGCCCTCAGCATCCTGTATCACTAATTAAATCCATCACAGACTTGAGAAACTGCATCTTATTTTTTGACCAATCAATGTACAACCTGGAATCAACATAAAGTACAATAACTTCTGATCATAACTACTGCTCTGCTATGTTGACAGCAGATGTGCGTAATAATTTTGTTTCTGCCAGTTTCAGTTTCTCTTTTGTTTCTTTTATTATCCCAATAACTGGTTACATGTTGCATTTGCTTCGGTTCGAATGTAAGGTAATTGAACTGGAATATTGGACTGAAATTTTGTTTTTTCATTATTTTACAATAGCTATTGGAAAGCCTAGTAGCTCATCAGGGATCTCAGAAGTTTATTTGTTTCTGGCTTATTTTGTTCCAGCTTCAGCACTTGCAACTAAATTTCAGGTTCGCTGACCTATTACTGCAAGTGGGTATAATGACTGCCTACAAGTACTTATTTCAGCTCATGTATTTAAAGGAACCAGAAGAGTACAAGCCCAGTTACTCAACTTTTCCTGATCAGGCAATCCCCTCATACCTGGTATCAGCTCAGTGACCCGTCTCCAGATTGCCTCCAGTGCCCAATGTATCTTTCCATAGGTAAAGTCTGACTAGTACCACCCACCACCCCCCTCCCATTTTTATACTCAATTTCCTTTGAAATAAAGGCCAACATTCCATTTACTTTCCCTATTACCTGCTGAAATTGTATGTTGGCTTTTAGTGATTTATATACATTCACTCCTAAATCACTCAGCTCTGTAGCATTCTCCATTTAAATAATATCCAGCCTCAGTCAACGTGCATAATCTCACATTTTTCCATAGTATATTCCATCTGCCAGTTAGGTTCCACCCAGTCTTTAGGAAATTTGCAAAGTTTTGAAATAGCTATGCAGCCATTAGCATTTGCTCAGAGATCCTTAGCATCCCAAGGATGTAACCCCCAAAACTTCAGCTCATAGATCATGACCTACATTTCAGGAAGCCCTGTCCTGGAACACTGGTTCAGGGATCTCTCCCCTACTGAATTCTGAAAGTTGTCGCAAGCACCATAACTAAATCCATGAACTAAGTCCATCCTTTACAACTTTATTCATAAATTCAAATTTCAATTTCTAACAAAGATGTAATCATATGAGCAGTGAGCACGAGCCATCATCCTCCAATGAATTTATTTACCTCCTAGCTTTCCTAAACCTTGCCCTGTGTTTTAACTCTCATAAATACACTCACAGTCATTGTCTCCATTTTGTCATATCCTGTAATCACTTCAGTGAAATGCCATCTATTAAAAGACAAGGCCATTTCCAAATTATTTCCTTATATCTTCATAACCAACATATTTCTCAAACCCACACTCTTCTATGTCATTTGCTGGAGACCGCAAACTGGAGAACCCATCATGGACAGGTAATTAAATATAATTCTATAAAA
This sequence comes from Chiloscyllium plagiosum, assembly GCF_004010195.1. Classification (NCBI taxonomy): domain Eukaryota; kingdom Metazoa; phylum Chordata; class Chondrichthyes; order Orectolobiformes; family Hemiscylliidae; genus Chiloscyllium; species Chiloscyllium plagiosum. The sequence continues at coordinate 30,033,350 of NC_057726.1, forward strand.
TTCAACCGATTAGATATTGGTGGATATGGATCTCCTTGACCTGTCAACTCTTGGTTCAGCAATTAGACTATAAAAATGGTGCTTTTAGCTCCTCTGACTGTCTCATTTCATTAGTTGGTCTAAAATCAGTAATGCACTACATTGTGGGAGTAAGTCTTATCATTATATAAGATTTCCTATCATTAGATACATTTAATACATTAAGTCTTGTGACTAATTAAAAACTTAAAAACAATTAAAAACATAAATATAAATTTAACTATTTTTGAGTGTTCCATTTGTATCTTAGTTCTCTATCATGGGTTCTGACAGTTTTATTTGATGAACTATTTGAGCTTGACAATGTGAGGCAGTTTTACAAAATGAACCATACAGCCACTTCTCCAAAGGTTTACAGCAACGCAGCAAGCTCATTGCTTCAACTGTTATATTTATTGTTCATTTCACATAGTGGAGCTTAGGAATTTCTCCAAGCCAGTAATCCTATCTTTTTGAAAAATATTCAAGTTGTCGACAGAAATTATTAAAAAAAGCAATTGATAATGTACTTAATCAGAAGTGTTTCAGCTGGTGAATTTGAAAGTCTGTTGATTGAAAGATGCTCTTCTAAATAGTTGTAAGAATATTGTAGCAATTTTATTTATAGGCAAATAATTATTTCAATGAGGATTATTATGCTCTGCATTCAATCTTTAATAGTTCTGTTCAGTAAAAAGCAAATTGACAATCCTAATATTCTGCTGGTCTCCCAGCAATTAGACAGTGAAAATTTAATATGCAACCATCAATAATATTATGACTTAAAAGTTTTTTTTAAATGAAAGTACAGATGCTGCCTTATTAATTTTCAATTTGTTTTGGAACACATTGTTCCATCATGAACACTGGCCCCTATCAGTCTTAGACCAGTTGAACTTGGCAATATTTGTGACACATTGAATTATAATTAAATAAGATTATAGCAATTGGACTCAGTTGTTTTAGTTGTCTGTGTTTATGCTTCTCTCTTCGTTCAGTTTTATTTATGGTAATTGTATGTAAGTTATTCTGCATGTTTTTTTGCTTCACCAGTTAAGTCGAAGTGTTCCCAGCTCTCTCTAAATGGCAAAGCAATCAAGATCTTCACTGAACTGCAGCCCAGACATTCCAGGTAATGATTTACATATTCTGCTCATTTCTATCAAAGTGCTTCATGTGGAATGATTCTCTGAAGAATACTAAACCAAACTCATGCGAAACCCTATTAATGTCACATCTCATTTATTTCTACCTTTACGACAGATAGATTGAAAACAAAAATAAAATGTTCCACTGTACTTTAACATGGTGAGTGAGCAAATGAACATGCAAATGGGAAAAGGAAGGAAATTATGATTCTGGTCTTGAGCTTTGGGGAAGCACGCCCCTTAATTTTCTCACAACCTACCATATCCATCATTGCCTTTTCATACTTGACTGGGTTAACTAAAATGACAGGCATTACTGTCTTTTCAGATTTATTGCAATCATAGCATGAATTTCCTTCTACAAATACCCAACACACAGGACACAGAAAATCAACAAAATGTGAAGTTACTGGGATGACTACTGTCACAGCCCTTCACAAAAGCTTCAGAACAACTTTAGTGATATCAGCATCTTTTTAAGCTTCTCCCTTCGAAGGTGGATCAAGTCAGAATAGCCTTTAAGTGTGGGACATTTGCAACAGACAGCGAAAGCTGGCAATTGGAAACAACAAGAGAAAATGCTGGAAATACAGATGGCCAGTTGGTACAGTTAAACATTAATGTATCCTTTCTCTTTATGGGTATCGATTGAACTGTTGCTTCAATTCCACCATTTCCTGGAACACCATTTGTTTCATGTTTAGTCTCTCTTTGTACAAGTTGTAGAAATGTTACTTTATTGAGGCTGAGATTCTGAGGGAGATTGAATAATTTTTTGCCCAATTCCAGCAAGAAACAACATTTATACATTTATAGTGTTGCGATAGAATAGTTGCCAGAGCTCACAGAGGGAATCCTTTCATGAAATGCTGTAAAATAGGCCAAACTATGGCAAAAGTCTGCTCTATATGTCAGCATAGTTTCTATCTACAGTAAAATTTATTTATTATAGAAGGGCCTTTGATGATAATTAATTTATAAGCTTTACTTAATGAATCTGACTCATAATGAAGATGGCAGGGCAGATGATGTGTTGCAGTTGTAGGGTGAGGGTGTTTCTAGACACTGCTGTAACCTAGAGCAAACAAATCTGCAGTGTCAGGAATGTAGACTTAGAGTTAATGGAGTGTATATTGAGCTGCAGAAACTGTGACACATCAGGGAGGGGTAACTTACTTGCACACTTTATTCCGGGAGGCGGTCACACACCTTAGAGAATGGTTAAGGACAGCAGGGTATGACTGTGAGTGAGGCAGGTTAGGGAATTGAGAAGGTGGGAGTGGCGCTGCCTCAGCTGTGGAGAAAGTCCAACAGGGCTGAGATTTTTTTCTGATGGTTTGAATGAGTGGGAGTTGAGTATGTAGGGTGGATGACCTAACTGACCATGACACTGTGGTACAGGAAGCTATTTCAGTGGAAGGTTCCAAAACAAATGTACTGGTAGGAGGGGACCATATAGTGAGGGGGATTCACACTACTCTCTTCTCAGAGTGCCGAAGGGTGTGCTGCCTGCCCAGATTCAGGATTCAGGATACCTGGCCAGGCTTAGCCAGGAAGTGACCATGGGAGTGAGAGGATTCGATCATTATGGTCCACATCAGTACCAATGACTAAAGAAGATTAAGGAAATAGATTCTGCATAGCCATAGTCAGTTTGAAGGGCTAGATATCAGATTAAAAACAGAACTTCAAAGTCATAATCTCAGGATTATTACCAACTGTTTAAGAAGGGTGGTAAGGACAAGCCAGGGAACTATAGACCGGTGAGCCTGATGTCGATGGTGGGCAAGTTGTTGGAGGTAATCCTGAGGGACAGGATGCACATGTATTTGGAAAGGCAAGGATTGTTTAGGAATAGTCAACATGGCTTTGTGTATGGGAAATCATGTCTCACAAACTTGATTGAATTTTTTGAACAAGTAACAAAGAGGATTGATGAGGGCAGAGTGGTAGATGTGATCTATATGGATTTCAGTAAGGTGTTTGACAAGGTTCCGCTTGGGAGACAGATTAGCAAGTTTAGATCTCCCAGAATACAAGGAGAACTAGCCATTTGGATACAGAACTGGCTCAAACGTAGAAGATAGAGAGTGGTGACAGAGGGTTGTTTTTCATACCAGAGGCCTGTGACCAGTGGAGTGCCACAAGGATCGGTGCTGGGTCCTCTACCTTTTGCCATTTACATAAATGATTTGGATGCGAGCATAAGAGGTACAGTTAGTAAGTTTGTAGATGACACCAAAATTGGAGGTGTAGTGGACAGTGAAGAGGGTTACCTCAGAATACAATGGGATCTTGACCAGATGGGCCAATGGACTAAGAAGTGGCAGATGCAGTTTAATTCAGATAAATGCGAGGTGCTGCATTTTGGGAAAGCAAATCTTAGCAGGACTTATACACTTAATGGTAAGATCCTAGGGAGTGTTGCTGAACAAAGAGACCTTGGAATGTAGGTTCATACCTCCTTGAAAGTGGAGTCGCAGGTAGACAGGATAGTGAAGAAGGCGTTTGGTATGCTTTCCTTTATTGGTCAGAGTATTGAGTGCAGGAGTTGGGAGGTCATGTTGCGGCTGTACAGGACATTGGTTAGGCCACTGTTGGAATATTGTGTGCATTTCTGGTCTCCTTCCTATTGGAAAGAAGTTGTGAAACTTGAAAGGGTTCAGAAAAGATTTACAAGGATATTGCCAGGGTTGAAGGATTTGAGCTATAGGGAGAGGCTGAACAGGCTGGGGCTGTTTTCGCTTGTGCGTCGGAGGTTGAGGGGTGACCTTATAGAGGTTTACAAAATTATGAGGGGCATGGATAGGGTAAATAGGCAAAGTCTTTTCCCTGGGGTTGGGGAGTCCAGAACTAGAGGGCATGGGTTTAGGGTGAGAGGGGAAAGATATAAAAGAGACGTAAGGGGCAACTTTTTCACGCAGAGGGTGGTATGTGTATGGAATAAGCTGCCAGAGGAAATGGTGGAGGCTGGTACAATTTCAACATTTAAGAGGCATTTGGATGGGTATATGAATAGGAAGGGTTTGGAGGAATATGGGCTGGGTGCTGGCAGGTGGGACTAGATTGGGTTGGGATATCTGGTCGGCATGGATGAATTGGACCACAGGGTCTGTTTCCATGCTGTACATCCGTATGACTCTATGAAATGACATGCAAGTCAACATTAAGCAAATAGGATTAGAGAAATAAATGTGTGCCTTAAAACCTCATGCAGTAGGTGGGCCTGGTTTGTGGGTCTCACTGGGGAAAGTGGGACTGTACTGTTGGGATGGTCTCCATCTGAACTGAGCCAGCAGTAATGTTCCAGCAAGTCACATAACTGGAGAAGTACAGAGTGACCAACATCTGGGTGGCTAATAAGACAACAAAAATCAATACTTTGTTCTTATCTTTGGAAGTCTCTGTTTTACTGATGGTTCACTGCCTCTAGCCAATGTAATCTGTAATTGTTCATTGGAAGATATTTCCATTTGATTTTTATTGTTGTGGTTCTGTTCGCCGAGTTGGGAATTTGTGTTGCAGACGTTCCGTCCCCTGTCTAGGGGACATCCTCAGTGCTTGAGAGCCTCCTGTGAAGCGCTTCTGTGATGTTTCCTCTGGCATTTATTATGATTTGTACCTGCTGCTTCCGGTTGTCAGTTCCAGCTGTCCGTTGCAGTGGCTGGTATATTGGGTCCAGGTCAATGTGCTTATTGATTGAATCTGTGGATGAGTGCCATGCCTCTAGGAATTCCCTGGGTGTTCTCTGTTTGGCTTGTCCTATAATAGTAGTGTTGTCCCAGTCGAATTCATGTTGCTTGTCATCTCACTGTGTGGCTACTAAGGATAGCTGGTCATGTTGTTTCGTGGCTAGTTGGTGTTCATGGATGCGGACCATTAGCTGTCTTCCTGTTTGTCCTATGTAGTGTTTTGTGCAGTCCTTGTTTGGGATTTTGTACACTATGGTGGTTTTGCTCATGCTGGGTATCGGGTCCTTTGTCCTGGTGAGTTGTTGTCTGAGAGTGGCTGTTGGTTTGTGTGCTGTTATGAGTTCTAGTGGTCGCAGTAGTCTGGCTGTCAGTTCAGAAATGTTTTTGATGTATGGTAGAGTGGCTAGTCCTTTGGGTTGTGGCATGTCCTCATTCCGTTGTCTTTCCCTTAGGCATCTGTTGATGAGATTGTGGGGGTATCCGTATTTGGCGAATACATTGTATAAGTGTTCTTTTTCCTCTTTTTGCAGTTCTGATGTACTATAGTGTGTTGTGGCCCTTTTGAACAGTGTCTTGATGCAACTTCTTTTGTGTGTGTTGGGTGGTAACTTTCATAGTTTAGGACTTGGTCTGTGTGTGTCTTTCCTGTGTACCTTTGTGGTGAATTCTGCAACGGACAGCTGAAATTGACAACCGGAAGCTACAAATCTTCTCCCAAACTTTAAATTTGATTTTTATTTCCTCCCTATTAGCAATTATTTGAATATATGGTATAAAATTGTATAATATTAAGGAATGTATGAGGTGAGGACCCGGTGACAGGCAGTAAGTATCACTGAGAGACAGGCAGTCAGTATCACTGAGAGGAGTGGGTGAGGTGAGGACCATGTGTCAAAGCATATACAGACAATTCCATCAGCAGGAAAGCAGTGGAAGTAAAAGTGAAAGATTGAGCAAGTTACAGCAGCTAAATCCCAACAGGAACCCTACCAGACTGTGAAAAGACTAATGAGAGTGACATCAGGGCAAAACAGTGAGCTGATTTGTAGGCAGAGGGTAAGTTGTTTTGCTCTACTTTAAAGCTGCATTAAAAAAAGTCAGAGTTCTAGTTATCTTATCTTTAAATAAGAGAAACTTAAAATAAATTTCTACTTGGCTTGAATTGAGGGCAAGAGTATTTTAATTTGAGATACAGTAGGTGAGCCCAGTCCCATTGTTGCTTGGCCTGCACTAGTTGGGAAGTCACAGATGCTCCAAGCAGTCCAGATGACCATATCTGTAGGAAGTCCCATCACTTTGATCAGCTCAAGTGCTGGGTTTTGAAACTTCAGTGTCAGCTAGAGGCACAGCTGATGATCCACGAGGCTGAGAGTTATGTGGAAAACGCATTTCTAGACATGGTCACCTATCAGCTTTTAGAAGTACAGTCAGGGAAGGAATGGGTAATCATTCAATGAAGGGAGGTAAGCAGGTGGTTAGGAAAGCCTCAAAGCACTTCTCACTTGAGAATGGTTTTTCTGTGTTGAAAAATGGTTCCCCATAGGCTGGCTGCACAAGGGAGGAGCAGAAAGACAGGGAGAACAATATAGTCGGAGACTTGGCAGTGATGGGTCTAGACAGATATTTCTGTGGGCACAGAACTAACTTTAGGATGGTGTGTTGCTGCCCTGGGGGTAGGGCCACTGAATGGCTGCAAGCACCCTTAAGTGGAAGGACGAACTGTCAAAGATTGTTGTTCACGTTGGGACCAATGCCATAGGCAGAAAGAGGCATGAGGTACTGCAAAAAGAACTTACAGAGCTAGGTGGCAGATTGAAAAGCAAATCAAAGCTTGCAATTTCTGGATTTTTCCTGGTGCCATGTGCTAGTGAATATATGAGTAGGTGGATAGGATAGATGAATACGTGGCTGAGAAGTTGGTGGAGGAGGAAGGGGTTTAGACTCCAGGATCACTGTGTTCTGTTTCTACAGAAGGTGGGTTGTGGGCAAGTCTGAAAAGTTGATCCTGAAGTAGAACGAGACCAACATCCTTGCTGTTAGTGGAGGTTTAAACTAATTTGGCTGGAGGATGGGTTACAGAATGTAGGTACAGTAGGGGGTGATGTATAGAATCAAAACCAAATCAGTGTGGGAAAACAGAGCACAAATAGTCAAGATAAGACACAAAGGAGGATGCCAAGGCTGGATGGCTTTTGTTTTAATGCAAAGAATCTTGCGAGGTAAGACAAATGAGTTGATTGTGATGATTAACACATGGGCATGTGATATCATTGCTTTGGAGACATGACTGAGGGAGGAACCCAACTGGCACTCAATATTCCAGGGTATAGAATCTTCAGACAAGGTGTTAGGGATGGGGGTGTAAAAAAGGTACTGTATATAGCGGTGTAAAAGTCGACCCCTTATTTTTGGCCAAAATATCCTGTATTTTCCATATATCTCATGTAAAAGTCGACCCCATAATATCGCATTATAAACCTCTTACAAAGGAAACTATACTTAAATGAAATCGCATTCATACATTCATACCGGTAACTCTCTTCATCGCTCTTTGTTTACTATATTGCATCTCTATTTATTCATTCATTCATTCATTACTCTACTTAGCCCATTGGTTCGCTACAGCACATTTTGATTCATTGATTCATTCAGACCGATGCTAAGTCTATCAGTACTTATCGCACTTTGTTCACTATACATCCAAAAATTAGTATTGTTAAAAAGTTAATCATTTTAATTGTGCCATTATATCTGAATAAAAGTGAGATATATTAGCTACATATATCATTAATTATTTGACAAATTTGTTAATGTTGCTGAGGTTCATTACATACAAGAGTAAATGGGAGGGAAATGGAAGAATTTGGTGGGAAAGGTCAAGATGCTTACACATTCAGCATTTAATAAATGTTTCATTTTAAGTGTGCCATTATACCAGGACATGACAATGTTGAACAGGTGATTTTGCAGGATTTCAATGAATCTTTGACATGTACTGGTATGTATAAATAAAATTTCCTACTAGTAATTCTTGTTTCTATCCAGAGATTAGATTCCCTACAGTGTGGAAACAGGCCCTTCAGCCCAACCAGTCCACACTGACCCTTTGAAGAGTAACCCACCCCAACCCATTTCCCTAACACTATGGGCAATTTAGCATGGCCAATTCACCTGACTTGCACATCTTTGGACTGTGGGAGGAAACCCATGCAGACATAGAGAGAATGTGCAAACTCCACACAGACAGTGACCTGAGGCTGGAATCGAACCTGGGACCCTGGTGCTGTGAGGCAGAAGTGCTAACGACTGAGCCACCGTGCCGCCCAGTAATTACTTTTACCATAATTTATTGTGTTTTTCTTCTTTACCTGGAATTAGTTGAGCGATCAAATTAATTTCTGCTAATAATATGGTATTTCAAACTGGGACAGCATGAATTTCAGCCCCTCAAAACTAGTACCCGTGTAATAGTTGACCCTATAAATTGAACCTTTAAAAATAGTCAAAAAAATTTAACTTTTACACAAGTTTATATGGTAGTGGTGTCATAACATTGATCAAAGAGTCAATTACTGTCATAAAGAAGAATGATATCTCAGAAGGTCCCTCAAATGAGGCTTTTTAGGTATAACTTGAAAACAAGAAGATGACAATCACATTGCAGAGAGTGTCCCCAAACAGTCAGAAAGACATAAGGGCCATACTGTAAGTAAATCTCAGAATGTAAAGATAATAGGTTAATAATAATGGGAATAGCAGCTTATTAACTGGGAGAGGCAAAGTGTGAAAGGCTTAGACCTAATTGTAGGCGGGTAAGAGGTAGAAGTGTCAGTAGGGGGACATTTTTGATGAAAGTCACCAAAAGATTTATGATAGTTATGCAAAACGATATAGATCAGACTTAAAGAATATGTACTGTTGTAGGTCAGTTTTAAAAGACATTATGGGATCTGTCCAAAGTGGACTAGGAACAGCTAATTTTAGGAAAATCTGTATCAAAACAATGAAGTCCTTCAAAAAGTAAATGGTGAACATGCAGACCAATACGTTCCTGTAAACGTGAAAGGTGGGGCCAACAACTCCAGAGAACCCTTGATGTTGAGGGATGTACAGGATTGGATAAGGAAAACAAGGAAGCTTATGGCAGATACTGAGAGCCCAAAATAGTGATAGCTCTAGAGGAATATAGAAAGTGGAAGGGGTCACGGAAAAATTAGGAGACCAAAGAGAGTCATAACAAAGCACAGTTGGGTAAAACAAAGGAAAATCCAAAGGTATTTTATAAATATGCTATGGGCAAGACAGTAACCACGGAAAGAGTATGAACCAAAGTAGCAATCTGTGTGTGGAGCCAGAAGACATAGATAAGGTTTTAAATCAGTACTTTGCATCTGTATTCTCTGAGAAGGATGATGTACATACAGAAATTGAGGGGAGACTGTGATATAGTTGAGCAAAGTAGCATTGAGAGGGAGGAGGTATTCAGAGTTTTAACTGGCTTCAAAGTAGACAAGTCCCCAGGCTACTGTGGAAAAAAATCCTCTAAGGATACAGGAAAGGTGCCAGAGGATTAGAGGACAGCTAATGTGGTACCATTATTCTAGAAGGATGGTAGAGATAAAGCAGGAAGCTACAGAACAGCGACTGTAACATCAGTGGTAGGGAAAGTGTTGGAAAAAATTGAGGAACAGAATTAATCTCCACTTGCAGAGGATAATCAGGAGAGTCAGCACAGCTTTGTTGGGGGAGATCATATCGAACAAATTGATTTGAATTTTCCGAGGAGGTGTCTAGGTGTGTAGATACGGGTAGTGTAATTGATGTCATCTACATGGGCTTCAGTAAGGCTTTTGACAAGTGTCACATGGCAGATTGTTAAGAAGCTAAGAACCCATGGAATCCATGACAATTTGGATCCAAAATTAGCTTAGTGGCATAAGGCAAGAGTAATGGTGAAAGGTTGATTTTGTGACTGGAAGTCTGAGTTCGGTGGCATATTGCAGAATTTGGTTCTCAGTGTCTTGCTTTTAGTAGTTTGCATTAATGATCTAGACCTGAGTATAGGAGGTATTATCAGCAAGGTCACAGATGACATGAAAATTGGTGGTGTGGTAAACAGTAAGGATGAAAGCTTTAGATTACAGGATAATGTAGATGAGTTGGTTTAGATGGGCAGAACAGAGGCAATTGGAATTTAATCCTGAAAAGTGAGAGGTGATGCATTTTGGTAGGATTAATGAAACATGGAATATGATAAGATGAATAGTAGAACCCTAGGAAGTTTGGAGGACCAGAGGGACCTTAAAGTGCATGTCCATAGATCTTTAGGCCAGCAGGACAGATAGGACAAAAGGGGATAGGTGCTCTTAATACCTTATTAGTTGAAGCATTAAGTACAAGAGCAGGGAGATTTTGATGCTGTTTTGTAAAATGTTAGCAAATGTTTCATAAGTCTTTGGACAAAGACTTGAAATGCCATAGCATACAGCACTACCGGTCCTGTGCTGGAAAATGGGATTAGATTACATAGATACTTGACAAATGGCACAGACACGATGGGCCAAAGGGACTTTCACGACTCTCTGAATTTAAGTAGACTTGGACCTTATAGAAAATGTTTATGGATTTGTTCACCCTAATTGATAGGGTTGTTAAGAAGGCCTATGGTGTGTTGGCTTTCATTAGCAGGAGGATTGAGGTTAAGAACTGCAGGGTTAGAGCCCTGGTTAGACCACACTTGGAATATTGTGTTCAGTTCTGGCCGCCTCCGTGTAGAAAGGATATGGAAGCTTTAGAGAGGGCACAGAGGAGATTTACTAGAATGCTACCTGGACTGGAAGGCATATCTTATGAAGAAAGGTTGAGAGGGCTAGAACTTTTCTCATTGGAGTGAAGAAGGATGAGAAGTGACTTGATAAATGTGTACAAGATGACGAGAGGCATAGATAGAATGCCAGAGACGTTTTCCCAGGGTGGAAATGGATATCACGAGGGATCATAATTTTAAGGTGATTGGAGGAAGGTTTAGGGGAGATGTCCGAGCTAGGTTCTCTACACAGAGAGTGGTGGGTATGTGGAATGTACTGCCAGCAGTGGTAGTAGAGTCAGATACATTAGGGACATTTATGCGACTCTTGCAAAGGCACATGACTTATAGTAAAATGTAAGATATGCAGGTTAGTTTGATCATGGAGTAGGATAAAAGGTTGGCACAACATTGAGGGCTGAAGGGCCTGTAGTGTTCTATGTTCTATTTATGTTCCAATTAGTAATCAATCGTCTCTCGCTAAAATCAGATACCAACAATACTGTTTGCCCACAGTTGATTCTAAACTTTGCTGGCTGATGTTGTCAAACCTAACAGTATCAAAATAAATTAGTCTCCTCAGAAAAGGAACACTGTATATAGTAATAAGTTCCAACAAGTGTTGTGACGGCTGTAATTTAGTCCTATGCTTGGATAATAATTGTGACTGTGTTTCTCTTGTATTTCTCTAACCATTGATGTTTGTGAACACTTTGAACAGCTAGTGTGTTGTATTCACTTCCAGTTATTAATGGCTCACAATGAAATGTATTGAACATTGCTTGTTTGTGTTTAGTAAGAACACCTGTATTTCTCTGACAGGCCAATACAGATAATAGCCATCTCTCGTCTGCAATAGAGCACATTGGTTTCCATGGTTACCATTATTTTTTATGCCATTTTTATCCAGTTAGGCTATAACCATACTTGCTAAGCATTAAAATAGTTGGATGTCATTCATTATCAAACTCATGGTGTCTTTTAATGTACTAAAATTCAAATGATCTGTTCTCTGTTCATGACTTGTGGTATTTTATCAACTTGTTTTGAATGGGGACAAGTTAGAATATTAGATTTAAAGTGAATTTATAATGACTAAAGTAAAACTGATTTAAATTGAAAGCATACTAACAAAATAAATTTGCTTTATTATATGTACATGTATGCTTAGTGTAGAGACCAGTAGATTCTGCAGTAAGGGATCCATTTAAAGTTTGGGCAACCGACTGGTGGAGTGAGACCATGACTTTGAGCTTTTGGTCTCATTTACATTTGGTAGGTGAAGTGCAACTCACCTAAACCAGTAGGCAGTTGGGAAAATGGGCATGCTATCAAGAAAAGGCAAAAGTGAGGGCTGCAGATGCTGGAAATCAGAGTCTAGATTAGAGTGGTGCTGGAAAAGCACAGCAGGTCAGGAGCATCCGAGGAGCAAGAAAATCGACGTTTTGGGCAAAAGCCCATCATCAGAATGCAGGGCTTTTGCCTGAAACATCGATTTTTCTGCTTCTCAGACGCTGCCTGACCTGCTGTGCTTTTCCAGCACCATTCTAATCTAGATGCTATCAAGATGGCAAGTCTGAAGTTGTTATGTCTGGGGCAGGGAGTTGGAAAGTGGGGTTTTGGAGGAATGTTGTAGCATGACCACATAGAATGACGGGGAGCAGTGGTTCAGATCCTTTTTCTGGGTGCACTCCTGCTTGTTCAAGACATAATTCAAGACATGGTTTTACGGTATTGCATCTCTTCCTCACTATTGATTGGAGCCAGCACTGTGTGGGCTGAACTGATTTCTACCTAAAATGGCAATCAGCATCCTATTTATGCTGAATGTGAACTGACTTTCCATATTAAAAAGACCTTGCAGCAGAATGAATCAGTCACTTTAGATGCATAGATATTGGACCTTTGTAAAATGTTGTCAGCTGTATCTCCGATGTTAATAGAATGGTAAGGCTGAGGATATTACTGCCCCTTTGACAGCAGGTAAAGTAATTGAAAAAGCAACCATAAATGTACAAAAACTTGAGTTGTACCTGACCAGTTAGCACGAGCAATTTAGTTATCCTGTTGATGTAAAAATACCCTTGATGTACAAAGACCAGTATATCATCCAGTGCCTGAGAGCTAGTATGGTGGCTTTCGTGTGATTCACCTTTCCAGCTTTATTGCAGAAAATGTCTTCAGTTGTCTAAATGTCATTATGCATTATTGGAGCAACAAGCTATTCTCTGAACAGGAAAGAATTTTGTGCAGGTGACAATTATTCTCCTGTTTATAAATAAGAATTATAAACTATAATGGAAAATGTCATATTTTGAGAAACTCTTTAAGAAGCTTAAATGATGACTATTCTATATTCACTCACACGTGCATTGTGTTTGGAGTTGATTTGTAGTGGCAACAGGCATGGAACAGCACAGGAACAACTAGTTGCTACCTCACATCAGCAGCAGTGTTGTGCTATCAATAAGTTTACACAAATAATGGTGCTACCTTGGGAAGTACTTTATATACTCATGTATAGGTCAATCTCATGTATACGTTGATGCCTTATTTTGGCGAAAAAATCTTGTATTTTCCATTATTCTCGTGTATAAATATTGCATTATAAAACTCTTACAAAGGAAATTGCATGTTTCCATTAATTTATTTTGCTGAAATGTCATAGACGTTTTAGAAAATATCATTAAGATAAAGAAAATAAGTCAAGGTTCCCATTAACCCATTTAAACGAAATCACATTCACTCATTCATAGGGGTAATTCTACTCATCGCTCTTTGTTTACTATCAGTGTTATGACACAGGGTAAACGCCCTTGCTAATTTAAACCAGCAACACAGAAAAGATTTATCCCATGTGGTAATCTGTCAAAATTCAAGGGGCCAAGAACTAGTTAAAGTAAAAAGTGACATTCTTATTTCTTGAAGTATGACAGAATAATTAATTAACAACTATTTACAACTCCTTTCTCTAACCTATCTTTTATCTTCGCCTTCTACAATACTAGTCTGATAAAACCCCTGATTAAGATTTACCAACATTCAAATTTCAAAACCAGCCAGCTTTCAAACCTTCTCTTTGTTTCTTCCTCTGCAGAGTTGCTCTCCAGATTGGTATCAATGTTTTTTCTCTGTGCAAACTCCTTCTCCAGATGGGTACCTCTCAGAGAGTTCTCACTAGCAGCCTGCCTCTGTTGGTCTTTTGGCAGTTCTCCTCTCAACTGTTCATGTTTTCCTGCACTTATACCCCCAAAGCATCGGATTGTGTAATTGGCTTTTAATATTGTCAATATACAAAATTCAAACTTGATTGGAGTTTGGTATTTTTTTTGGGTCTAATTTAAGCTGATTGGCCTAATTCAAATTTGTGTTTTATCTCCAGGCAACTAGCTACTCTAGCTGCTGGACCAAAAGGTTACATTATATTTAATTCAGAACACTTGGTGCTGTCAGGTAGTTCTGCTAGCTTTAACTTTCTTAAAAGGTACAGCACTCTTCATAACACTGATTATAATCACATCTCTATTCACTCATTCATAACTCAACTTACTGCACTTGGTTTAATACAGCACGTTTTGATTCATTCATTCAGACCAGTAATTCTACTCATTGCTCCTTGTTTACTATATTGCATCTCTATTCATTCATTCATAATTCTACTTACCGCACTTAGTTGACTACAGCATGTTTTGATTCATTTATTCATTCAGACCGGTTCTAAGTATATCAGTACTTATTGCACTTTGTTCACTATACATCCAAACATTAATATCATTAAAAAGTTAATCATTTCAATTGTGCCATTATATCTGAATAAAAGTGAGATGCATTAACTATATACCGGTATATCTTTAACTCTTTGACGTTTCATTATCCTGTTTTGTTCAGTTTCAAAACAATATGAGGAATAACATTAAATCCACTCATGTAGAGGATGTTACGGGATACATTGTTCCTCTTTTAAAATCCAGTTTTGTATTAATCAGTGCTGGTGTAATTATTCTAAGTTAATTTACAATTTAGTGCTCTCTTTAGAATAATAGTGTGGATGTACAGTTTAAGTTTCATTTCTTTAATTCGAGCACAGTTTGTTGAGTGAGCTATTGTGTAACAGGGCCTTCCCCCAACTCCCTGTGGCTACCCTCCCCTTCTTCTCCTCCTCCCACCCTCCATTTGGTGCTCGGCTACAAACCTCCAGTGCCTTCCATCAGCACAGGCACACAGCGGGAAGGCAGTGCTGGTCACCTGTCTCCAGTGACATCACTGCCCACCAATTGGAATGCCCACATGCTTGATATGCAGGCCGTCAGCCAATCAGAGCTACGGACTGTGGGTAAGGAACCCGACCACACAGAGATTGGAACTCCATATACTGTACCAGAGAATGTAGCAAATTGAAGAAAGTTTGTGTTCCTGATTCAGACCCGGCAGGAAGATGGACAATAGAAGATTAGGATTCAGTAACTATTTAGGAGTGTTCTTTACCTGGGATTAGTTGTGTGATCAAATCGACTTCTGCTAATAATATGGTATTTTGAATTTCAGCCCCTCGAAAACAATATCTCGTGTATAAGTCCGCCCCTAATTTCAGCTTAATGTCTTCCAAATTCCATTTATACACGAGTATATACAGTATGCAATGTACAATGTTCTTGATAAATTCAATTATGTCCTTGCTGCTTATCCCAGATAAAATAAATTTTCCTGACTGCTAACATTAATTCAATCAAATCCTTGTATTTGTAATTAAGACGGTCCAGGATTCAATGATAGGAGTACCTGTTACAGAATATAGGTTTATAGATTTCCACAATTAAATAATAAATTGTCTTTACCTACTATAAGAAGAAAGTAAAATATTGTTTAAAGAACAACTAGCAGAAAAGCTGGAGAGTCATGGGCAAAGGGCAGAGTGCGATTAATTGGTTAGCTCTTTCAAAGAGCTACTGCAAGCACCTTAGGCCAAATGGCCTCAATTGTCTGCCTGGTTCAGCACTTCAGTACTTACTGGTTTAAATGTGTCCAGAAAAGGTTACATGTATGCTGTCATTTCTGCCTGCTCTAAGTATATGCATGCAGCATGAATCAAGCATCAAAAATTAATTTGCACACAAATTTAAAAATAACCTTTCACACTTATCAGCAAGTAGAATGACTAGTTAGTTGTGTTACAAGGCAAGGTTAGAAAAATGCTTTAAAGCACTGAACTATATTCACTTGAAAATCATTTGTTCATGAGCAAACAACCAGAGTATAGAAATACCTTTTATAATTAAGTAGTTTGGGGGGAAACAAAGACACATTTAAGTGTGGTTTCATTAGATTTGAAAGGATTTTCAAAATTAAAAGCATTAAAGTGTGTTCTAATATTCATTGTCAGATCTAGTACAAACAGAGTGAAAGATTTCTTTCCTATGTCCTGACCAACACTTAGCCTTCAAAGAATACCTAAACATTAAAGCATGGAATGTGAGGTTGTAATGGGAGCAAAAACATCAGCAATTAAAACAGAAAATGCTGGCCTGCTCAGCAGGTCAAACAATTTCTCAGATGACAGAGTTAACATTTGCCTTAATTACAAGATTTACCATTTCTGGAGTCTGCACATGCTCATCTGCAATTAAACATACAAGTCTAGCATTGCTATTAGTGATATACTGTTTATCCACTGTTGTCATAATGCAATTTTGCTGGATCAGTGAAAAATCAGTGAATTAATATGAACTTCAACTCTTTATTTTTACAGTGAGAATAGTCTTATAAATGAAAATACTAAGTCTATTTAATTGGGTATAACTATGCTGTAATGGAGTAAGTACTACATTATAATTATTGCTGAACAACCTCTCTGATCCTGAAAAACCTATTTTACATATACGGAGCCTCATTCCATCAGCAGATTATTTAAAAGTTGTATGATTTTTGAAATAATAAAATGTAACCTTTGTTTTTATTTTTTAAAGTCTGCTTTAATATATTCATGTTTCAGCCTCGGTCCCATCTGTGTAGATCAATTTTCAGTTTTCTTTCTGGAGTTTAATTAAAATGTGAATTGTATGCCTGCTTTATATTGCTTCGCAAATTCTGATAATCTGTAATTGGATTGACTGATCAATTGCCATTGTTGCCAGATGCCACGGATGGTGCCAAGTTCAACGTTCTGTTGGGATATAGAAACTCATGCTCTGGAACTCACTATACATTAGTTTCTGTTTGTCACCAGGTCAGCATTGAGCACCAGCTTTTTACTGCTGATCCTATAAAACAGGCTTTCATCTGTCACTTATGATAGCTTGTACAAACAAGTTGTATCCTACATTTCAACAATGATATACATCAAAAATACATTGGCACTTGGGCCAACCTGAGGTATATTGAATGCATAACTTCTTCCTTTCCACTGTAAAGTTTTCTGTCTTGAATACTGTTACAGCAGAGCTGTAATTAACACCACAGGGAGAAAGAAAAGAACAGATCAATGTTAGAAAAGAAATGAAAATTAGCAATATACAGAAATTTTCATGGCTGCCAGCATCTCAAAGTGCTTGACAGCTAATTAAGCACTTTTGAAATCTGGTCACTGTTCCAATGTCAGAAACATGGCAACCAATTTGCACCAAGCCCTCAGCAATACAATGTGACAAAGATCAATTCTTGTGAATAATTGAAGATATAAACATTGGCCAGGACGTCAGGGAAAGCTTCTCTTCTCTCCACTGAAACAGTGCCACCAGATGCTTTGTACCACTTAAGAAGTCAGATGGGACATCAGTTTGATCTCCTATTCAAAAGATAACACCTCTGACAGGACAGTGTTCCTTCAGCATTGCATTGGAGGGTCAAACTTGTTTATTTTGTGCCCATGTTTTAAAGTTGTACTTGAACTCAGAACATTATGATTGGGGTGAGAATGTCACCAACTGAATCATAGCTGGCACCTCTGCAATGATACATTTGGGTGTGTAACATGTGGCACCATTTGGAGATAGCATCCTCGGAATTCAGTTCTGAAGAAGAGTAATTGGTTTTGAAATATAACCATGTTTTTCATTCCACAGATGCTGCCAGACCTGTTGAATATCTCTAGCACTTTTTATTTCCTGTAGTTTTCTGTCCTTCCCTTTTGAGAATTGGGAATGTTATTTTGAAAATATCAGGATTCCTTACATATTCTTTCAATATCAAAGCAATGAGCATGACATTAAATTAAAGTGATGTGAAATTACATTAAATTAAACTGGTGGGAAATTAGGACCTTTCTGATGTTGGATCTAATATTGCCGAAGCTTGGGGGGAGGGGGAGGGGGTGAGTGGGAGTTGGTGCTGAGTGCAGTGTTTCCAGCTCTTGTTCATGTGGCACACAGGGACTGCCATATTGGGAAGGGCACTTACGCAGGTGTATCATGAGTGATCTGCGAGGTTCCCAACTGGCTTTATTGTGATGACAAACATCCTAAATGATTGTTTTGATGCACGATTTATAAATCACGCAGGTCTTGTTATTCATTGAAGGACATGTGCACAATTATAAGGGAAACCCACCATTGGCATTACTTAAAGTGCCAGGCATTCAACTTGCAATTGAAGTGATCTATGCTCTTTCCAAGTCTCTGTTCATACCATGGAGTGCCCCTGCAGCTATGATGTGGTGATTTGCTGGATTTTGCAGAAGTGACTTGCTGCATATTCATGTGGGGGACAGAGGATTTTAAGGCACCAACAGATCTTAAGGCACCAACAGCATTGCCTCTGAATCCACAGCGTGGTAGGGCAACATCCTCAACTCCACTTTACTGTCTTTTTCAATAGTCTTGGTTTCTCTCACTGATTAAAAATCTATATATCTCAGCCTTGAATAGACTTAATGTCCCAACCTCAAATCCTGCCTGCCTGATCACAGCAATCACGTTATGGTATGGACAAGGTAACATTGGGGTTAATTGAGCCCTTAACAAATTTAACAGACTGTTAATTATTTGCATAGTTTCGGAAAGCTGACACCTTCAGCACTCTCACACCCTCTCTATCAAAGTGATAGGAGAGAAAGTGGTGGACTGGGCACCCAACCTATTTTCTGTGCCCTGCCCACTATGGGGGCATGAAATATTAAGCTCTTAGAAGAGGAAACTCTGTGTGTTGTCACCGTGGCTGGATAATGACATGCTGAGGCCCTAAACTGTGTCAAGCTTACAAGGGCCTGTGGCATGACCAAAACAATGGAGCAGACTCAATGGGCTGAATGGCCTACTTCCGTTCCTACATCTTATTCTAAGTGAAAGGAAAATAAATGCGTTGAATTAATGTACTTGCAGATTTAAGATTTATTTGCATATATACTTAGGCGGAGATGCAACAGGAGCCTAATAATCTGAGTACAGCATCAAGGAGACCTATCCAAATTGGAATCAAGGGGAAAACGTTGTACACCTGATGCAAAGGAGGATGATTGTGGTCATTGGAAGTCAAACGTCTCATACTCAGAATATCTCTGTAGCAGTTCCTTGAGGTATTTCCTGGGCCCAAACAGCTTCCGCTATCTCATCAAAGTCCTTTCCTCCATCCTAAAGTCAGAAGTGGAGTTATTTGCTGATTACTGCACATTGTTTAATACCATTTAAGAGTCCTCAGATACTGAAGAAGTCCAATTCCATATGCAACAAGACCTGAATAACATCCAAGCCTGGGCTAATAAATTGCAAGTAACATTCAAGTCTGGCAATTGCAAGGCAATGAATGACATCTCCAGTATGAGAGAAAATAATCAGTAACCATTTTCCTTTTACATTTCCTGTCATTATCATGACTGAATCCCCCATATTAATATCCTAGAGGTTACCATTTACCAGAAAGTGAACTGAACTAACCACATACGTAATGTAGTCAGAAGAGCAGGCCAGAGGCTGAGAATGCTCTGGCAAGTAACTCACCTCTTGTATCTCCGAAGCCTGACCACAACCTATAAAGAACAAGTCAGGAGAAGCCTGGATGGCTGCAGCTCCAATAACACTCAAGAAGCCCTGGTGCTGCTCAAGACAAATAAGCAATCTGCTTGACTGGCACCCCATCCAGAACTTTAAACATTCATCCCTTTCACCACTAACATAGATGGAGCAGCGTGTACCATTTACTAGATGTAACTTGATAAGGTTCCTTCAGCAGCACCTTCCAAACCCATGACCTATACCACATAGAAGGACAAGGGCAACAGATGCATGGAAACACCACCAGCAGCAAGTTCTCTCCAAGCCATGAACCATCCTGAGTTGGAACTATATCGACATTCTGTAACTGTCACTGAGTCAAAATCCTAGCACTCTCTCTTCCTAACACCATTGTGGGAGTTCTTATCCCCAAGGACTGCAGCAGCTGAAAATCACAGCTCACAATCTTCTCTGGCACAATTAGGGATGACCAATAAATGGTGAGTTTAGATCAGAGTGGTGCTGGAAAAGCACAGCTGGTCAGGCAGCAACTGAGGAGCAGGAAGGACTTTTGCCCGAAATGTTGATTTTCCTGCTCCTCAGATGCTGCCTGACCGGCTGTGCTTTTCCAGCACCACTCTGATCTAAACTCTGGTTTCCAATATCTGCAATCCTCACTTTTGCCCAATAAAAGGTGAGGCCTACTAACACTTAAACAAATAAAGAAAGTAAAGTTCATAGTTTGCAATAAGCCTATTTGCATTATGGAATTCTTTCAAATGGAATTTCTTTGATTTCTTAATTAGTATATATTAATCCACAGTAACACAAGTAATTACACAGTTTAGCACTTCATAAACGGAATCTGCAACACAATCTACATAAAATTTAAAACATTTTTCTCTTATGATTTCTGGACAGCAATGCCACTGATGTCCTCAGATGATAAGGTATGAAGTTAATCACTTTCTACACACACAATGTTTGGTGCAGACAGCTTTTCCTACAGCATTGTTTTCCCCAGTTCATTCTTGATGATTTTCATCAAGACCTTTCTCCTGAACAGTTTGGTCCTGTTAAACTTAAAAAGCCAACTGAATCTTACCTTGGATGATGACGTGATACAGGCACTGTTGACATAACTGTCTTTTAACTGAATCATTTTCCTTGATATAAGCTTGAAAATGCATTTATATTCCCTATTGGGTTAACAGCAACATTGTCAGGATAATCTTTATCAGAAGTTTTATACCTCCACACTGCTGCTTTTTCTAAGACATCTAAATTAAGCAAAAAATATAAACTATTTGCAGATTTTTGTGATTTCTCTTTTACTCAAGTTAGTTCCAATTGCATCCATCATAAGAATAGAAGATTTCACTTAAAACTTATCTCTTGGAGAATATGGCTCATCAGCTTTAGGTGCACCATTGAATTTTTTTGTTTTCCTTTTATTCCCACACTTGTAGTCTACATCAGACACTTTTCTTTGAATCTGAGTTCACCAAAACAGTCTTTCAAAAGTTCAGACTGATATGTAAAACCTTGCGCATTTACTGCAAGGCTATCTGTTTCCTGTCAGGCTTTGCTTGTTTCATGAAAAGTTCTAACATGAGAATAACTCTCATTCCTTCACTTCCTCTTGCAGAGGGCTTCCATCTCTCTTTGTATTGTCTTTTTATTTACTGTCAGCAATATGAAGATGAGCAAGACCATCAATAATTGAAATATAACACTCAGCCAAGGCTGAGGATGCCTTTGCATGTATTTCCCATCTAATATCAAAGATCTGTTTTGCTATGGTGCAATCAGAATCTAAAAGTGATCTTATTGAAAAGGTAGAAAAGAATGTGTATATTTTTTACACAACAGCAAAAAAAAACCCATCTGTGTAGTGATCAACTATACATTGCGACACAAAATTCTGTGAATGTCCAGCACATGGAACTATTTATAGCAAGCTTACTTTTCTCTCAAAGTTTTGCTACATGCAGTTTTACTTTCTTGCCATGTCAGCGGCATTATCATATGTCTGATTCTATACTTATTGAAATTAACTTTGTAGTCATTGCCTAAACAATCCAGCACCAACTTGACTATACTTCCATCACTTTTCTAATTCAAAAAAATGTTGGGAAGCATAGGATGGGTTATGTGGATTATGCCTCCAGCAGGATATTTTGCATGACGTACCAATTCTCTCGTTATCCTTCATAAGATACAAAGTAGAGATGTTGAGATCATGATATTGAATAATTCAACAGGTGTTTACTATAGTTGCTAGGGCTAATATTAAGTTGATAAATTCGAGGTTAATACAGAGCAAGACTAAGCAGCATACCTCTAGTAGTATTCATGCTTCAATTGATCCTTGTCAGAAGTCACACAACACTAAGTTATAATTAAATAGATTTATTTTTGTAGGTTAGATTAGCAGTTAGTTGAGTTTTGTTTTTTCTCTCTGTATTTTTCTCTTGTTAAATTTTGGTTATTATTTATTTAAGATTTACTTGTATATCAATGTTTGTACTTGAGATTTTTTTTATTTTTGTAAACTTGTAAAAATGTTAAATTTCCAATAAAAATATCTATAAAAAAAAGATTTATTTAGAATCACAAGCTTTTGGAACACTGCTCTTTTGTCAGGAAAAGTGATCTTTAGGTAAGATAGAATAGAGACTGTTATGCCCTTAATTCACATGCGGTGATCCTATGGTATAGGTATTGTGAATAATTTTCTTGCTACTTGTGCCAGAGGAATGGATGCAATGTTATGTGGATGTAGAGACTCCCTTTGCTGCTCGGGTTGATACACTTGACATCCTTCCATGGAATTCATGAGCTTTTGAATATTCTGATTTATCCCTGGCAAGAGCATAGGTTTGTGTGGTAGTCATCTTGTGCTTTCACACCCATGGGTACGTGATGCAACATTGACATGATAGTTTGGTGTAATGCTTTTAGTATTAGGACCTGTTTGCTTTTGATAATGATGTTGAATGATCTATAGGTTTATCTCTGTATCACCAAAATGAAAAAGGAATCTTCTCTCAGGTGTTCTTTAATATTGTCAGGTCATCTCATCATTATCTCCCTAAAATACTTTGGCTGTTTTACCAAAGTAACTTGCCTTTCTGTATTTAGGAGGTGAATCATAGCCCACATCAACAATTGCCTTTGTTCCTTGGTGGGAAAACCGAACTTCAAACCAACAGGTTTCCAAACAGTTTGATATCTTCCTGTATTTTTTAACAATTTACATAAATATAGATATGTAATCCCAATGCTTGGATATTGACCTTTTGCATTTTTTGTAGTTGTTTAGCTTCAGCATTGCTGATTGCAGCTTTTCACACTACTGTAGCCAAGTGTAGCACATTTACTTTGAGAACATCATGTTTGCAGTCAAGAGCATCAACATATAGAGGAATATCTTTGGTCTGTGTGTCAATCAGGTAACCTGCTCAGTGTGGTACAGGTAATTATTTTGCCGCCAGGCTTGTTACTGAGTTCAAAGCTGTGTCATTGCTAATCATTTACACATTTTATTCTTTCGCATATGGTCTGTTCCCTGAAAGGGGTATGGGTTGGATCTCATGTACTGTGGTTATATTGAGATCTGTACATACTGCTAGTTCTATTACTGCTGGGCCATTTGTATCTACAAGATAGAAGATTTTAGGAAGCCAATATGAGCCTGAATATTGACACTTCACTGTGTTTATTCCAATGCATGGAATTGCTAACTGTTACATGCTCTGACAGAGGCTCCTGTAGGCTATACCACAGAATACTAAGTGCTGAGATATTTGTTTCAGGCTTCATACTGGTGATATGTGGGAATAACTCTTGTATTCATTTAACTTTAAATGTGTTTTCTTCTAACATTTCAGGATGTATGATACTAATGGTTGTAAAAGCTTTTGACCATCTTAGATAATTGGCATGGGTGTGTGAGTTTAACAATATGTAAAGCTTGGTCATCTTCTGACATTTGCCTTTTACTTGGTCGATTTTTCAAGCTCATTAACATGCTTGCATTTGTGCATTTTCCTAACATTTCTTTGCTGCCAGAATTGTGGTGTTTTATAGTTTGTTGACCATCTGTGCTTTGTTCTAGCATCTGGCTTGGTCTTTGGGACCAGATTTCCTGTATATGCATACCCAATATCCTTGGTACCACATGATTTACAGATATCAAGAAAAGCTGACCAATGTTTGGGTAGATTCAACATATTAGTTGTTACAGATTTTGTTAGTTTAGTCCATTTTGCTGGCCAGAGTAATAGTGTTGGCTGTACCTAAGGTATGTAATTGTTAGCTTGCAATTGTGGCTTCACACTTGCACCCATCCTCAAGTAATGCTTCCTTGGTATAGCCCTTTTACTTGCCCAGAAAATTATTTCTTTGATTATTATGGAGGCAACTGCTTGTTCAATGAGCCACTCTGACTGTTCACCTTTGGTAAAATCACACTCAAGCTCTTTGTGAAGCATCTGCTGACAAACTACTCAGATTCTTGGGCTTGATGTCTGTGAGGAATGGGTTGGAATCTTTTACTCCTGAAGTTCTTTCTCTTCTTTGCATTGGTATTTGGAATTTTCCAGATTATTTTGCTGGACCTCTGACTGTCCTTGGAAAGACCTATTAATTCTGTGAAGCTTTCCTTGTCAAAGCCAAACAATATTTTCAGAGCTTTAGTGAAAACAAACCGCACCCATTGTTTGCATAGTTGTAATTCAGTAAAAGTATCACTGCATCCTCAATTCAGAATGGTTTGTCTTCTATTTCTCTTTGCAGGTCGCTGCTCTATTCTTTTGAAGGAAAGTGCAGTAAAATGTTTCTTAATTTCTTTTACTGGCTTTCCTTTTCTCTCCGTTTATTATTTTCCTCCCTTACATTTCTATTTCCCTTTACTTTGCTCTGTTGCTTCTTTACTTGAAGCTACTTCTTTAAGAACTCCAGGCTCATAGTTTAATAATTGTAGGCTCGTTTCCCCCTGTAGGCAGCATTTACAAAAAATAAGTAGCAATGGGATTGTACAGATTGTTTTCACTGTTGCACAGATTTAGAGAATGAAAATGGCAGAACTGATTGAGTTATAGACACAGATAAGCCAATTTAGTGTAGAATGCTGTTTTTTGAGTATCTTTAAACTGTATTTTCTTCTGGGGTGATGTATTTAAAGGACAATATAATTTTTTTTAGAAACTGGAGTACAAGGCTTTTGTGTTTTCTTTTCTATAAAGAGAGATAGAGTACTTATTGTGCAGCCTTTTTTGTTTTGCTTATAATTTGTAGATTCTGCAATTTAATCATTAGATGAAGGAAATTTTACAGGCACGTAAGTATCTGGAATAGTTAGTTAAGTTAAAAAAGAGCAACATGTTTTCAATAGCATATCATATTTTAAGCTAATCCTGGGGAAAATGGAGTATGAAACCTTAAACCCCCATGCTATGATACAGGGATGATATGATATCATGAGCATGTCTCCTAGGAGATAATGACATACTGACCATGGAACATAACACAACAATGGGGAAATCTATCATCAGTCACACATTAACAGTTAGTTGATCAATATATGAAAGATCTGGTGTAGAGTCAGAAACTTTTTTTTCTGACTTTTGTCAAGTCATCCAAAACAGATGTTTTTAGACAAAACTTAGATGGGTCATTGTTTTAGGCAAGCATACAGCTTCCCAGGTCCACTGATACCTAATTTTGACATATTTGGCAAGAAGTTAATCAAACTTAGCAATGAGTTCTTTCAAGTCAAGAAAGCTCCTGTGGTGTGGTGAACCAAAGTTTTCATGGTATACTTTCATTTTCAAACTTTCCACCCTTAAAAGCTAGGCCACATTCTACAAACGTACACACAGTTGCAGTAAGATGTCCATGTACATGTCTCAGTAGTCTTGCTCCTTATTTGTATCTTCCTCCAAGTCTGAATCCAAGGTTTTCCTATGTTGCCTTGTCAAATTAAAGATTTTCTATGTTCCTTGGAGTTCTCATGATTTTGAATTCCCTGAATCTTCTACCAATCATTAAACCATCACTAGTTAGTGCTGTGGATGATAAGATTGCAAACAAATCAGTATTCACAACAGTTTTGGGCAGTATATTAGCCAGTCTCAATTGTATTTTTCACTGAGTTTTCACTGAATGAGAGAGCTTTTGAACAAGATCTAATTTGGTGTATAAATGACCATTTCAATTTCTTAAATGGACTGTTCCAATATTAACACTGAGGGTTCTCCCTGTATCTTTCTGACATCCACTTTCAAACATTCCCTTCACTCTTAACAGGCCTCTGTCTAATAATGAATGAAAGAAACACTGAGAATGTCTTTGAATTAAATCCTTTATGTTTACAAGAAAAGTAGAAGTAAAACAAGCAAAATATAAATTTCAATAATGTAATATATTTACCTAATATGAACGAGTGATGGGAGTGTCTGTCATGCTTTTGAAATAACTCCAGAGGCTGGCATCACATCACTAAGTCTCCCTTACACGTGGAGATCCCTTGACATTGATCCAGCTCTCTCAGAGCCAGCTCCCAGTCAACAGAACCTCTGACACTCCTGTTGAAATAGATTAGATTAGATTAGATTACTTTACAGTGTGGAAACAGGCCCTTCGGCCCAACAAGTCCACACCGACCCGCCGAAGCGCAAACCACCCATACCCCTACATTTACCCCTTACCTAACACTACAGACAATTTAACATGGCCAATTCACCTGACCTGCACATCTTTGGACTGTGGGAGGAAACCCACGCAGACACGGGGAGAATGTGCAAACTCCACACAGTCAGTCGCCTGAGGCGGGAATTGCCCCGAGGTGTTAGGTGCATTGTTGTTTTGTCGTGTCTTTTCTTTTTTTTAATTGCATTTATGAATATGAAATTTTAATTGGATTTCTGTATAACTGTTGCAAATATTAATCTGCAAAATGTTTTAGTTGTATTCTCCATATGTACATGTCTCTCCTTTGTGAACTTGTCCAGGAAACTTTGTCATTTTGCATTTGATTTGGAGATTCACATCATTTTCAAAAATTGTTTGTAAAACATATTGCATCCAAGCATAAGCCTTGGGAGATTAGATTCAGTACTTTCTCCCAGTGGGCAAAACACCTTTTGAAATAACTCCACAGAGGCCGGTATCACGTCACCAAGTCACCTTTCATTTACATGTGGGGAATCCTTGACACTGATCCAGCTCTCTGAATTAGCTTTCAGAGTGAATAGGATAGAAACAGGCCCTTCGGCCCAACAAGTCCACACCGACCCACTTTCCTCTGACTAATGCACCTAACACCTCGGGGCAATTTAGCATGACCAATCCACCTGACCCGCACATCTTTGGACTGTGGAAGGAAACCCACGCAGACACGGGGAGAATGTGCAAACTCCACACAGACAGTCACCCGAGGCTGGAATTGAACCAGGGATCCTGGTGCTGTGAGGCAGCAGTGCTAACCACTAAGCCACCGTGCCACCCCAATACTCCTGTTCTTATCTGTCAGCCAAGGCTCCCTGACTGGGGCTGTTAATCTGGTCCAATCAGGGAACGTATTTTCTATGAGGTCCACCTGATTGGCTCTGTTACAATCATGACAGCTTTAGTAGTCTTCAGAAAATATGTTTTCTAAGGAAAGCATTTTCATTCAAAAAATACTTTTATATTTATTGTTTTCTTGAAAATGGCAAAATAAACTTTCATTTAGTGCTTGTAGTTTCTAAATACATCATGTGACTCAGTTTTCCAGTGAAAAGGCTTTTGGACTCTAATCATTGCGCTGCAGCTTGTCAGTGTGAGGCACTAGAGCCTGGGAGACTGGGTACTGTATTTTTTGAATGGAGGCTCAGAACAAACCAAAGGTTGCATTAAATGGCCAAGCAGCACTTCTTTATATAATAATTGTGTAGCCATATAGGTATATTTTTTGTCAAATCAAACCAATTCTCCATGCCAATGCCTGTATCCATCAATGTCCTCTTGTGAACCAATTAGCAATCCCCTTTCAGACTGTGGAGAACTGTTGGCATTCCCCTTGAATTGGAATTCTTGCAACATGTCCTGATGGCTGCAAGATTAAAATCTTTGGGAATTATGTCTTCTTTCAGAAATAGTCAAGTTCTGTACTACCAATCACCGTCAGGATTAAACTTTGGATTTTCTGATATGTCGTATATTGAGGTAAGGCAGGAAATCATGTCCATGAGTGGATACGAAATCTGTCTGCCAGGGAAAGTGGAAAGTGCTTTGAAGGATTAAATAATGCTTAAAACCAAGCTACAGAAAATGGCACAATATGAAAACATGAAGGTCAAAAAATGCCATTTATCTTTCCATAGGAATAACTGGGACAGCTTAAAAGTATTTCCCATTTCTATGCATATGCATGATGCTGCTTTGCTCCAAACTTTATAATGACCTGGCATAAAGGGCATAATTCATGGATTTATGGGTAGTGCAGCTAAGATTCCAATATGCTCAAAATGAATGTTGTACTGTGACTGAAATGGGTGACATGGTGGCACAATGGTTAGCACTGCTGTCTCACAGTGCCAGGGACCCGAGCTCGATTCCAGCCTCAGGTGACTGTATGTGTGGAGTTTGCACGTTCTCCCTGTGTCTGCGTGGATTTCCTCTGGGAGCTCCGGTTTCCTCCCACAGTTCAAAGA
Organism: Chiloscyllium plagiosum; assembly: GCF_004010195.1. Taxonomy (NCBI): domain Eukaryota; kingdom Metazoa; phylum Chordata; class Chondrichthyes; order Orectolobiformes; family Hemiscylliidae; genus Chiloscyllium; species Chiloscyllium plagiosum. The sequence continues at coordinate 30,061,634 of NC_057726.1, forward strand.
TGTGCAGGTCAGGTGAATTGGCCATGCTAAATTGCCCACAGTGTTCAGGGATGTATAGGTGAGTTGCATTAGTCAGGGGTAAATGTAGGGGAATGGGTCTGGGTGATTGACTCTTCGGAGGGTCAGTGTGGACTTGTTTCTGCACTGTAGGGATTCTATGACCTGTGCCATGTAGCAATGTAGAGTTTCTGCACAGGCTCGAGAGTAGGATGGATCAGTTATACTGTTGATCCTGGTTTTCACTTCCCTGATGCACAGGAGCTGAATTTTAGCCTTTAAGCTGCAAGGTGGTTCATCCCATATTTGTTTAAAATTCCTTTCTTTAAACATTCAGAGACTTCCTGATAACATTTTCTCTTACAGGAAAGATGAAAACACACCATTTGTTAACGTGCTCATGACAGTTTCAGCTGGATTTAGTAGAGAATAGAAATTGTGGTTCAAGCTTTCAGGTCAGTAAAGTTTAGTACTACACTGTCACCTTCAGGTTAGTATTCTATCATAATGCTTTTTAAAATTGAACAAAATTCATGCATTGATAATTCTCTGAAGAGAGTTTTATGCTGTGCAATGACTCATTTGGGAAAGAGGGCTAACCTTTGAACCCCATTACACCCGGGGTCGCCACAAAAGTTAATAATTTGATCAAAATCCTTGAATTCTCCAATTTATTTGTCTGATAGACTCATTTTAACAGAAAGCAAAGAACCAAGTGGGCAACTTTTTCATACAGAGGGTGGTGCATGGAGGGAATGAGCTGCTAGAAAAAATACTAGAGGCTGGAACAATTGCAGTATTTAAAAGGCATCTGGATGGGAATATGAATAGGAAGGGTTTCAAGGGATATGGGTCATGTGCTGGCAAATGGGACTAGATTAGGTTAGGATATCTGATTGGCATGGTCAGTTGGACCGAAGAATCAGAAAAGTACTGCACAGAAACAGACTCTATGACTGGCTGTTCCTATATTTAATAGGAATTACTGTTTTTGTTATAACTGGATCAGTTCTAACCTCAGGCAAACAAAACTACTAACAATCAGCATATAATTCTACCACTTCAAATTATATCTTCCTTTTAAAACCCTCTGTACACACATACAGGCAGACATAGACAAACAAAACATATTGATGTTCTGGGTGGAGGAAAAAAATACTGGGAAACACAGTTCAATAGCACTAATCCACAGGATCACATGAAATGTTCCTTTTGCTTCCTTTTGTTTTCCAATTTCCTTTCTGCATTCTTTCACTTCTTCACAGGAGCCACATGGTAGTTGGTATTTTAATTATGAAGTACGTTGGTCACTGGTTAAAGTCAACATGAGTCATACAGCATGGGAATAGATTCTTCCGAATCTAATCCATACCCACCATAATCGCAAACTAAACTAGTCTGACCTGCCTGCGCTTGGCCCATCTCCCTCCCAACATATCTTATTCATCTACTTATCTATATCCACGTCCACCACTTCCTTTTGAAATTCATGCCACACACTTCTAGTAACTGGTGAGAGAAATAACTGGCTTGCTTCATGCTTAAGTTACTTTTACTGCAGAGAGATGGAGATACTGAACTTCTTCTGTAGCTCAAAGGTTTCTCCCTTTCTTGTGTAAACACACAAGCTTTTCACCTACCCAGTAATCAATTAAAGGGCTGTCATCAGGCCAGTTACTTCCAGTATCTACAACTGGACACACTTGCACAAACCAATCAGCTGCCTGTTGCTAGCCAGACCTCACTTTGTGCCCACACCCCAACATCGTGTAAGGCTTGCAAATTAACACTGTAAACACAACTCACAATGAGTTCCAGTAACTTGTTTTATCACAAGTTACAGCAATTCCTTCCACAGCCCTTCGTTTTAAAATAGTCCTTTTTCTGTTTATTTCCACAATTAAAAATAATAATCAAATAATCTGGTTTTTACAGATGAAATGGGAGGAATAACTTTCTTCAAATGCTCTTAATTTGATTCCATTTACATTATCTTGATAGGATTAATATTTATCTCATATTTTCTAATGTGGGTGGATGTGTTTGCTGATATATGACATTAATCTGTAATATTTTGAGAAATGAGCATTGTAAGCAAGGTTAGTTTGCCCTGGAGATTTGAGATTAAAAACAATGAAGCCATGAATGTGGGCAAATTTTATTCCTATTTCTGAGAATTCCTTTTTCTAAAAAAACCTTTCACATTGTAAAAGTATACATAAAAGTATACATAAAATTGCGGTAGTAGTTTGGCGCACCGACCTCTACACCGCTGAGGCCAAACGCCAGCTCGCAGATACCTCCTCCTACTGCCCCCTTGACCATGACCCCACCCCCCACCACCAAACCATCATCTCCCAGACCGTCCATAACCACATCACCTCGGGGGATCTCCCATCCACCGCCTCCAACCTCATAGTCCCACAACCCCGCACCTCCCGCTTCTACCTCCTGCCCAAAATCCACAAACCTGACTGCCCCGGCCGACCCATTGTCTCCGCCTGCTCCTGCCCCACCGAACACATCTCCGCATACCTTGACACCGTCCTGTCCCCCTTAGTCCAAGAACTCCCCACCTACGTTCGGGACACCACCCACGCCCTCCACCTGCTCCATGATTTTCACTTCCCCGGTCCCCAACGCCTTATTTTCACCAGGGACACCCAGTCCCTGTACACCTCCATCCCCCATCACGAAGGACTCAAAGCCCTCCACTTCTTTCTTTCCCGCCGTACCGACCAGTACCCTTCCACAGACAC
>NC_057726.1:30065407-30102995 GCF_004010195.1 Chiloscyllium plagiosum
TCAGCACTGCCTTCCTAACCTGCAATCTTCTTCCTGACCTCTCTGCCCCCACCCCAGTCTGACCTATCACCCTCACCTTGACCTCTTTCCACCTATCACATTTCCGACGCCCCTCCCCCAAGTCCCTCCTCCCTACCTTTTATCTTAGCCTGCTGGACAAACTTTCCTCATTCCTGAAGAAGGGCTTATGCCCGAAACGTCGATTCTCCTGTTCCCTGGATGCTGCCTGACCTGCTGCGCTTTTCCAGCAACACATTTCCAGCTCTATACATAAAATTAGTTTTATCACAAGAATATAATTATATTTACTACATTTGAGAAATATTCAAGTTTCCAATAATTTTCTACATCTCTAAAATGATGTTACTGGATATAACTTTTTGGAATACTTTTCAATATTAAAACACAAGTTCAAATACAATATTGCACAAGCAAATTGCAACTGACATGGTATTATGAATAAAATAGGTGAAAGTGATGAAGGGCTTTTGCATGAAATGTTAATTCTCCTGTTCCTCGGATGCTGCCTGACCTGCTGTGCTTTTCAGCAAAACACTTTCAACTACGAATTTAATAGTAAGGTGAGTTGGAGAGGCAGCAGGAGAGTTTTTGTAATTAGAGATTGTGTTCATTTGAAAGAGTTTAAATATTTTGATGTGCAATCAAAAGTGAAAACACAACAGGAAAACCAATATTTCATCTTGTCAAAAGTGACAATATCCCAGATGACAAAAGATTGAGGAACTAATGGCATTTCCTATGGTTATTTTTACTAGGAGAGGCTATGGTGTAGTGGTCTTTTGCCAGACTAATAATCCAGAGATTATTTAGGGTTTGAATCTTAATGCTGCAGATAGTGAGAATTGAATTAAATGAAAAGCCTGGAATTAAATGTTTAATGATGACCATGTAACTCCAGGTCCACAGGAATGTGGCTGAATCTTAAGTGCCCTCTGAAATGGTCCAGTGTCAAACTGCTAAGATGCCTCAAAAGGAATGAAGCCAGATGGGCTATATGGCATTGACCTAAATGCCAGAAATTACATTGGGAAACTCAGCCCTAAACCTTGCAAAGTCCTTACCAACATTTTGGGGCTAGTGTCAAAATTGGTAGTGTTGTCTTAGAATAGTTAAGTCACAACATGACTTTGTCATACTCATGGAACCACATCTTACAATGTCTCTGATACCACCATCACCATCCTGCAGAGGTGGTCGCAGAATGGTATACAGTCAGGAGGGTTTTGCTCTGGGAGTTCTCAAATTCCAGACACTATGAAGTCTCATGACATTAGATCAAACATAGGCAAGGAAAACTTCTGTTGATTACGATGAATATCCTCCCTCAACAGATGAGTTAATACACCTCCATGTTGAATAACACTTTGAGGAAGTACTGAGAGTGGCAAATATGTTTATGGGCCCTGATAACATTCAAGTAAAAGTACTGAAGACTTGTGCTCCAGAACATGCCATACCCCTAGATGAGTACTTCCACTACAGCTAGAAGGCTAGCATCTACCTGACAATGTGAAACATTGACCAGGTATACCCTGTACACAAAAAGCAGGATAAATTCAACCCAGCTGATCTACCTATCAGTCTACTCTCAATCATCAATAAAATGATGGAAAGGGTCATCAACAGTGGTCAGCAATAACCTGCTCACTGAAGCTCAGTTTGGGTTCTCCATTGGCCACCTGGCTCTTGACCTCATTACAGCCTTGATTCAAACACTGACAAAAGAACGAAAGTCCAGAGGTGAGGTGAGAGTTACAATCCTTGACATCAAGACCATATTTGACTGAGTTTGGCATGAAGAAGTCATGCCAAACAAAGCTAGAATCAATGAGAATTGGGGGAGTGAAAGCTGACCTTTGGTTGGAGTCATACCTGGCACGTAGGAAGATGATTATGATTGTTAAAGATCAGTCATCTCAGCTCCAGGACATCTCTACAGGAGTTCCTCAGAATAGTGTCCTAGGATGAACCATCTTCAACTACTTCATCCATGACCTCCCCTTCATCATAAGCTCAGACATGGTTCACTGATTGCATAATGTTAAGGATCATTTGTGACTCCTCAAACATTGAAGCATACTATGTCCAAATGCAGCAAGACCTGAACAATATCCAGGCTTTGAATCCTGCATTGAGTAACTCACCTCCTGACTCCCCAAAGCCTGTCCACCATGTACAAGGCACAAGTAAGGAGTGCAATGGAATACTCCTCACTTGCCTGGATGGGCACAGCTCCAACAATAGTTAAGAGGGTTGACAATATCCAGGACAAAGCAACCCAGTTGATTGGCACCACATTCACAAATACTCGCTCCTTCACCACTGACACTCAGCACCAGCAGTGTGTACCACCTAGAAGATGCAGAACAGAAATTGACTAGAACTCCTTCGACAGCACTTTCCAAATCCATGACCACTAACATCTAGAAGGAGAAGGGCAGCAAATACATGAGTGCACCAGCAACTGCACAGCATTATGGGTCACTCTACATCAAATGGTTTGGAGCAGTTCAAGAAGGCAGCTCACTGCCATCTTTTCAAGGGTTGACAATAAATGCTGCACTAGTCCCTAAATAAGTAAAACAAAACTCAATCAACTTAAGGTCTTTAACACACTCATTGAAGTGAAGAAAATAGGAAAAAAGCTCCTTATTATTGTGGAGAATATGTTCAGCAATAAGATTAAATAACATTTGTGGATACATATACATGTGTATATAAAAGTCTTTGCAGCCACACTTACAATGATTACCATAGCAACTATTACCAGATCACAATAAGGATTTTATAGTGCTACTTAAAATGGATGGTCTTCCTAATTTTCTTACAGATAGAAGAAAGCAAACTGGGGGAAAAATAACCTAGAAAGATACCATACTGTGATGACGACTAAATAACATGCACAGGAGACATACAATTGGAGAGCAGGGGAAACCAAAACAAGACAAATGGGAAGAAAGAATTAGTGTTACTGGACAGTGAAAGACACAGCAAAAAAGTAGCTTGTTTGTTTTTAAACTTTTGATCACGAGCAATATGATTAGTGGTCAACTGGTGTGTTGGGAAAACAAAAAACTAGCTGTCAATTGTAGGAGGAGTTCAAACATAAAGCAAAAATAATAATTATAGGAATACTATCTCATCATTGTGTGTAAACATCCATTGTCAGCTGATTTGAAATATTGATTTGAACATTTTAGATAGCAGCTGTCTGCCATTTCCCTATGGGTTTCTTACATTATATATTCCATTGGTTACTGTTCATTTCGAATTAGTATTCCTTTTTATCTTCCTGTTTCCTGCTTGATACAATCAGATAAAATATGTATACATTATTGATTCCTTTTCAAAGTTAGAAAGCCATTTCCCAGACTATTAAACCTATTAGCTGCCTCTTTGTAAAGTATCTGGCATTTCTGTATGAGTGACTTTTACCTGTCATTCTTCCATTCTTTGTGAGCTATATGCAAGCCCCTTTGCCCGCGACATTGAAGAGGTTCTGGGTGAAATGTTAGCCTGCTATTTCTCTTTCACACACTGTTGGAATTGTTATGTATTTACAATTTTTTTTTGTTGTGATTTTAAGCATTCACCACTTCCTCCTTTTTAAATCAAGAGCTGGTAAGATGCAATAGTTACTGTAAAACTGTGACATTACCAATGGATCCAGCTTGGGTGACTGTTAGGTCGAATTGCCGCATAACTAAAAGCACCAATCTATTTCCACCAAGGAAGAACATCTTGGAAGATTTAGTTTGCTTTTATATTTTGACATTCATTCAGTTAGTCTGAATCCAATTTCAGAAAGAAACTTCAAAGGTATATGAGATTTGCCGAGACTGTTCGTAGCAGATAAGTAAAGTTGCCATTGTTCTCCCAGGCTGCCATCTCCCTCATGAGAGAGGTGACTGGTGATGGTTTAACTGAGGGTCACTACACCTAAGGCAAGGGGAGATTGAGGAGAGCCCTTGTAATAAACTCCACTGGTGTGGACATCTTTTAACCACCAGTCCAGCCTATTGAGCTAACTGACACCCTGCGAGCAGATTTATTTATATTGGACCTCTGAAATTAAGCCATTGAGGATCAACCAAATTAGCTGTACAGTCAGCCCAGTAAATTATCAAATCAAGAGGAATACTCTGAACTCTGTCCCAGTTGCTGCCAGACAATGGGACCACTGTGGGAACTGGGCAGATTGATCTGATAGTAACACGGAATAAAAAACAAACAGCTTGCACTTTTTATAGCAAACTTGCAATCAGTCTCCTGAAGACTCCAACACACCAGAACATTGCTAAGTGCAGAGATACATTCTTTGTCAGTGTTAATAAAACAGGATAATAAAGGCACAGCAGGGATGCAACTGTGACAAAGTGTCTTGCTGTAAGGATGGGATGCCATACTTTTGAAGTGACAGACAGGAGCTAATCTTACAATACAGTATATTTTCATTGATAAAATACATGATCTTGACATGACACATTGTACAAATGTTGTAAGATAACATTAAGTTTTTTTTTAATTTTCAGAGTTTTCATTTGAGAGACGAGGAAGAAAGCAGAGTTAAAAGGAAGACTGGGTGAATCAGAAGATAATAATTTGGCAAGTCAGACTTGTGGTTTAGAAGTCTTAAACAAAGAAAGAATGATTTACATTTATACAGTATTCCACATTTCAGAAATTTCAAAGTATTCAATATTAGACTTTTCCTTTGAAATGTAATTGCTGACATTGTGTACATTCTAGGAAGAATGGTAGTCTGGAAAAAAAGGAGTCTTGAGAGTTATTTTGACAAAAGGAAATGAACAGTCACTAAGTGAGTCTTCTGCTAATAACATATGTAAAATAATATTTAAAATAAAACATGAAGTTCTGAAAATACTCAACAGGCTAGGCAGGATCTGTGGAAAGAAACAGGCTTTCAGATCAATGAGCATTCATCGGAACTGGGAAAAGTTAGTAAAATAAAAGGTTTAAAGGGAGAAAATGAAAAAGGAGTGCATTGGTAAAAGTATAAGAGAAAAGTTTGTGTTAAGGTTGAAGACAGGAAAAATAAAATGTCAGAAGAGTTAGTGATGCTAAACCAAAGAGTATGGCAATGGGAAAGTAATAAAATGAAAGAGAAAGTGTGATGGCAGAATAATGAATAGCTACCCTTCAAAAGCAAGAAGGGCTTGTGGGGAGATGAAAGCAAGGATGGAAATTTGAATTAATGATGAAGTTCCAGTTCTTGGTGAATTGATAACTTGGCTACTGTGAAGTAATGTAGTTGATGAAGCTGGAGAGAGAAGTCAAAATCATGCATATGACATTGAATTTGGATCCCAGGGATGCAATAAGAATGATGGTTGGTGAATATTAAATAACTAGGCAATATCAGTAATAGGTGTATCCTAAACACCAAGTTCTGTTCAAACTTATATGGAATAAGTCAGAGCTGGAGCTAGTTGCTAACTCCAGATTTACTAATTCAATTCTAAATTCATCATCTTGCTTGTTTCCCCACAGCATTATCCTGAGTTTCTGGATCACTAATTGAGATCCTGCCTGACCTGTTGAGTATTTCCAGAATTTTCCATTTTTATTTTAAATATTAACTTATTATATATCTTACTAATAGAAGACTCTCACTTAGTGACTGTTCACTTCCTTTTGTCAAAATAACCATACTACAACCTTCCCTTATTTCAAAAGTGCTCTTCAAAACCCAGCAGCAAATGAAAGTTAAAAGCTGACCATCCCTTTATATAGTATGCATTTGTGTATTCACTTTAACCTAAAAAAGCCAAAGAAAGATATGGTTAGTAAATTTGCAGATGACACCAAAATTGGACATGTAGTGGATAGCGAAGAAGGTCACCTCAGATTACAACTGGATCTTGATCAGATGAGCCAATGGGCAAAGGAGTGGCAGATGGAGTTTAATTTAGAGAAACGTGAGAAGTTGCATTTTGGAAAGGTATATCAGGACAGGACTTATACACTTAATGGTAAGGTCCTGGAGAGTGTTGCTGAACCAAGAGACCTTGGAGTGCAGGCTCATAGTTCCTTGAAAGTGGAGTTGCAGGTGGATGGGATGACGTGAAGAAAGCGTTTGGTATGCTTGCTTTTATTGGTCAGTGCATTGAGTATAGGAGTTGGGAGGTCATGTTGTAGCTGTATAAGACATTGGTTAGACCATGATTGGATTACTGCATGCAGTTCTGGTCTCCCTGCTATAGAGAGGATGTTGTGAAACTTGAAAGGGTTCAGCAAAGATTTACAAGGATGTAAAACAAAAACAGAAGTTGTTGGAAAAGCTCAGCAGGTCTGGCTGCATCTGTGAAGAGAAATCAAAATTAACGTTTCAAGTCAGGAGACCCTTCCTCAGATCTCAAGGTAGCTAGGAAAATGATGGTTTACATGTATTAGATAGGGTGGGAGAGGGGGTAAGGAGTAAGCAATAGGTGCGGTTAGAGCCCAACCAGAGAAGAGTAGTTCACAGTTCTTTTGGTTTTTACAAAGATGTTGCCAGGGTTGGAGTGTTTGAGCTACAGGGAGAGGCTGAATAGACTGGGGCTATTTTCTTTGGAGCATCAAAAACTGAGGGGTGACCTTATAGAGGTTTATAAAATCTTGAGAGCAGTGGATAGGGTAAATAGACAAGGTCTTTTCCACGGGGTGGGGTAGTCCAGAACTAGATGGCATAGGTTTAGGGTGAGAGGGGAAAGATTTAAAAGGCATCTAAGGGGCAACATTTTCATGCAGAAATGTAAATGTAAATGAATGGAATGAGCTGCCAGAGGAAGTGGTGGAGGCTAGTACAATTACAACATTTAAAAGGCATTTGGATGGGTATATGAATAGCAAGGTTTTAGAGGGATATGGGCCAAGTGCTGCCAAATGGAACTAGATTTACTTAGGATATTTAGTCAGCATGAACGAGTTGGACCGAAGGGTCTGCTTCTGTAATGTATATCTCTATGACTCTAACTGCAGATGCTGCGAATCAGAAACAAAAACAGAAACTGTTGGAAAAACTCAGCAGGTCTGGCAGCAGAGAAAGCAGAGTTAACGCTTCAGGTCCAGTGCCCCTTCTTAAGAACATCAGATCTTGGAAAAGACTGAGACAGACTTGGAGACTTTGTGATGAATCTAAACTCAGAAACTAAACTGCAGGGCTATTTCACTAAACTGCAAGTTGATAAAGTTCATAAAGTTCAAAAGATTTGTGAGTGAAGGATCTTCAGAAATGAAATTCCTGAATTCTTGAACATGTATATAGAGTTAACATTTGTTTTGGAGAGAATAACTGGCATAAAATCAGAAACCAAATTTTTGGAAGCTCTTTTATTCATGAAAGAAGTGAGTGGGCATGCACAAAATCAATTGAGACAGCAAAATCACAATTGTCAATTGACGAAGAGGGATTAATAATGACTCAATTAAATTTCCTGTATGATGACATTAATTAGAACCTTTGCAACAGGATCTTGTTAGTGATTGAATTTTAAATTGAAGACGCACATTTTAATGAAATTTAGCTGGTCATAAGCCATCATAAGTTTTCTTGTTTCTGCCTAAAACATAATGGTTGATTTTTACAGTACACTAAAATTTAAGGAGACTGTGTATATTTTTATGAACAACTGTTTCCTCAGCAACATTGAGCAGCTGCAGCTGTGATAAATTAATTAAATAGTGGGTTTGAGCCAGCAACGCTCACTGCAATATGCTATACTGTTTGGTTTAATAAAGCAAAGAAACTGTTTCAAATTTTAATTTTCTACACAATTCTAGCTGACAGTCAGGGTGCAATATTGAAGAAATAAAAAAGTCAGAAATGTATAGAATTGCTTATTTTATTAGCCATGTGGAAAGTTAGTGTATTTCTTTCAGTTAACCCCTTGAGGTCATTCATGAAGCAAAGTGAAGACATTGGGCTGTATTTTCAGGTTCCACTGATGCCAGCAATGGAGGTGCACAAGGTCCTGACATTACGAGGCCTGTTGATATGCTGGCTCTTTGACCCATCCTCTGATATTGACCATTTTGGCCAATGTGGGCCTGGATCCTATAAAAGCTGCTCACCCTATGTGGAGGGCTGCCAATCAGATTTTTGAAAAGCCTCGTTGGGCAAGAGTTAAGGAGGGTGACAGGCATTTTCCAGTCGACCTTCAGATTTCTGATGCAACTGGGGCAGATGCAGTGCTCAAAGATGGGCACCCAACAGCAGATACTTTTTTTTAACTTGCATGCACATCCTTCTAGATATTATTCATGGGTGTAAACCATCAACAACGGTTTTCTGATTGGATGTGAGACTGATGCAGTCATTAGATACATGAAAATAACATTAGGCAAATATTAAATTAACTCATTACACAAGAGTTGCAGTAATATGAATCGACTTTATTTAAGTTTTTGGGCTTAAATAGAATTGATTATTATTAATATGGCAATCTTGTTCAATAGGAGCTGAGATGCTCAATCCTGGTGAAAATAAGACACCTTCTTCTGTCATGGGTCGGACAATGCATTTCCAATGAATTTCTCTGAATGTAACTGTACAGAAAAAGGAAGAAATTAGTTTAAAACAATTTGAGGGACCTTTGGATGAGAATGCTACACTTCTGTTTACTTTTGGAAACTCAGTCTGAAACCTTGTTGAGGTGAATGTGTTGACTGTTTGCAGGAAGGCTGAGTTGCTGGAACAGCTTACCAATATTTAGATTAAAAGGTGTTTCTGCTAAAACATGGATCTTTCAATGTGGTTTTATGTTTCATTTCCAAGGCAATTATTTAGAAAATTAGAATACAGCAACTGAGATGTTGTGAAACTTGAAAGGGTTCAGAAAAGATTTACAAAGATGTTGCCAGGTTTAGAAGGTTTGAGCTAAAGGGAGAGGCTGAATAGACTAGGATTTTTTTTTTCCCTGGAGTGTCAGAGGCTGAGGGATCACCTTAGAGAAGTTTATAAAATCATGAGGGGCATGGATAGGGCAAACAGCTAAGGTTTTTTCCATAAGGTGGGGGAGTCCAAAGTTATACTGCATGAGTTTAAGGTGAGAGGAACAAGATATAAAAGGACCTGAGGAGGAACTTTTTCACAGATTACATACAAATCTGCTAAATGCAAGTCTTCCTATAGACATTAGTTCAGAAGTAAGACCAAAGAAGTGGTAGAAAGTCCAGATTGTGATCTGTACACTGCATAACTTGTTATTTTGACAGAACATTGCTCTCTATTGAAGAATTTTAATTCATTTTATAATACTCCAATGTTTACTGCAGCTGTGTCATGAATATTTCTGTGAACTTTTCCTATTACAATATTAACTTCAAATGTACTTTGTGCCCTCTTGAGGTTGTGAAAGGTACTATATAAATGTCATGATTTGAAGGTCAACTTGGACCCCTCTGGACAGCCACTGCCCTGGGCTTGACATGTATGCTCAAACTGTCAGGAAATGTATAAATGCAAGATTCGTCAGCTGCACCCACAAGTGTCACAAAGCTAGTGCTTTTTCTTCTAAAAGCTGTTCCTTGGCTCAAGGATACTCCATCCTTCATTTCTTCTGGAGGAGTAATAAACCAGGCTGGGCTCCAATCAGACTGGTTTGGTACAGAGATGAAAAGGATTTTGAGGCCTTTTGTTTCTATGTAAACAGATGAGACTTCAGGCCAAAGTGGTCATGTTTTAGAAGTGGCCTGTAGAATGAAAGGGGAATGGTCAGCTCTCTGAGTGAGCAATTTAGTTCAGTCCAGAACTGGTTTGGAGTTCAACAGTGAGCTGTGTGGAAACTCTTTCTTCTGTCCTTCTAACTTCAACCTGTAAGCATCTGACCCATTTTTTGTTACTGTGTTTTAAAGGGTGTGTTTTAAATGGGGTTTGCTTATTGGGACTGCTGTGTATATTCAGAACAACATAATTAAGTCTAGTTTGGATAGACTGAGTTCTGTAGGGCTTTTTAATTCTGTTCTTTGTGTTTCATCGTGTAATTTTGTGAATAAACTTTTTGTCTGTTTTAAACCTGGTAGTCAACCTTGCTAACTTTATCCGGGTAATTTTCACTATATACTTACCAAAACAAATTGCAAAGTTATGGTCTGGGCTGCTTGCAATGCATTGAGTGTATTTTAGTCCATAAAACCAGATAGAGCAAAACATCACCCGATCACAACACAATGCCATTCATGCTTTCAAAACCAATCACAACATTGTCATCAAACCAGCAGATAAAGGAGGAGCCATCATCATTCAGAATAGAAGAGTACTGTAAGGAAGTGTACCAACAACTGAACAACCAGGAACACTTCAGGCAACTACCAGCCAATCCAACCAAAGAGCACACCCATGAACTAAACACATTGATCAGGACTTTGGATCCAGTCCTTCAGAGTTCCTATGCACCCTCATCCCACTTACTTCTCACATAGGTGACCTCTACTGCCTTCCGAAGATACACAAAGCCAACACACCAGCATGTCTCATCATATCAGGCAATGGGACCCTGTGTGAGAATCTCTCAGGCTATGTCAAAGGAACCTTGAAACCTATTGTACAGGGGGCCCCCAGCTTCTGTTGCAACACTACAGATTTCTTACAGAAACTTAACACACACTGACCAGTTGAACCAGGAACATTCCTTGTCACAATGGACATTTCAGCACTCTACACCAGCATCCCCTATGATGATGGCATCACTGCAACAGCCTCATTACTCAACACAACTGCCAATCTCCGAGCACCATCCTACAATTTATCCACTTTATCCTCGACTACAATGTTTTTACCTTTGACAACTAGTTCTTCATCCAGAAACATGGAACAGCCATGGAGACCAAATCTGCACCTCAATATGCCAACATTTTCATGCACAGGTTCAAACAAGACTTCTTCTCTACACAGGACATTTTCTTCCTCTGGATGCATGGCAAGGAGACACTGAAACAACTATGCATGATATGAATGAGTTTCATCCCACCATCAAACTCACCATGGACTACTCTTTAGTATCTGTCTCTTCCTTGGACACATGCATCTCCAAGGATGGACACCTCAGCACCTCACTCTACTGCAAACCCATGATGCTGCAGTTCTCCAGCTTCCACCCGAAACATATTAAAGCAGCCATCCCCTACGAACAAGCTCTATGCATACACAGGATCTGTTCAGATGAGGAGGAATGTGATGAGTACTTGGAAGTACTCAAGGATATCCTCATAAAAACAGGGTACGATGCTCAACTCATCGACTGCCAGTTTCAACTGCCACAGTGAGAAACTGTAATAACCTCCTCAGGAGATAGACAGGAGCTGCAACCGATAAGATACCCTTTGTAGTTCAGTATTTCCCAGGAGCTGAAAAACTCTGACATGTTCTTTGCAGCCTGCAACAAATTATTGATGAGGATGAGCACCTCGCCAAGACCTTCCCCACACCTCCACGTCTTACCTTTAGACAACGACCAAACCTCAAACAGATCATTGTTCACAGCAAATTGCCCGGCTTTCAGGACAACCCCATACACCTTGTCACGGCAGATGCTTCAAGACGTGTCAGAGTGTCGACACAGATACCACCATTACACGTAGGGATACCACCCACCATGTACATGGGAGGTACTTATGTGACTCTGCCAACATTGTCTATTTCGCACGCTGCAGGCAGAGATACCCTGAGACATGGTACATTGGCGAGACCGAGCAGAGGCAATGGCAACGGATGAATGGACACCGCACAATGATCAACAGACAGGAGTGTTCCCTCCCAGTTGGAGAACACTTCAACGGTCCAGGACATTTGACCTCGGACCTTCGGGTGACCATCCTCCAAGGCGGACTTCTGGACAGGCAACTACGAAAAGTGGCCGAGCAGAGGCTGATAGCCAAGTTCGGTACCCATGGGGATGACCTTAATCGGGACCTTTGGTTCATGTCACACTACAGGTGACCCCAATGCACTACACACTCACTCACTTACACACACATGCTCCTACAGACCCATGCACTTACGCAGACTGTCATACACAAGCTCTGTCTCAGATGCTCACACATACATCCCCCCCACACACACAAACACATGCACCCTCTCACAGACTTTGCGTCTTTACACTCATACATACACGCACACATACACACACTCAGACACTCACACCCCTCTCCCACACACACACCCACATGTGTGCGTGTACACATGCACACACTCAAGTTTGTGGGGTGAATTTGTACTTGCAGAATTACATTTTATTTTCCTCAAAAACTTCATCAATGCATGTAAGATTCTGTAAATCCCTTTTTTAGAAATAGAATCAGTCTGAACATTGGCACACAAACAGACAGACGTTTACCTCACATTTTCAATGCATCATTTGAGCTGACATGGCACCTATTGTTAAAGTTCACTTGAGAAAGTAACTTTAAAAAAAGTTCTAGGATTTACATATGAAAGAACTGATAGCTAGTGCTTCTAAATACACCTGTTGGACTATAACCTGGTTTGTATGATTTAAAATTACATAAATGTAAGTCTATTTCGTCTGAACGTGAGTGTGGATCATTGATCCAAATGGTGTGGTGCCCTCTATAGGGCACCTGGAAGCTGTGTGATTACGGCAGCTCCATGTGTGTCCTTAAAAATAACACCGTGGGATTGAGGGTTGAACAGTCTGGAGTGTGAACTAAACTCAGCCGGAATAGCGAACACAACGTTAAATCAGGTACATAAAGCAAAACAAACAGCAGAATGACTGTTCCCAACACAAAACATGGTTATTGTGATCATATTGCACCTGTGATATCATACCAGTGTAACATGGCATTTTAAACCCGTTGAAAGATTCGGGAAAGCCCAGAGTGTAAATTTCTTTGTGGCATTTCGGATGACTGTTAAATAGCCTGGTCTCTGTGCAGGTGCAGTGTGACATTAAAATTGTTATTCAGAGATCATGTAACAGCCAGCAAAAGGGTTGGTTTTCAAATAAATGTAAAGAATAATTATAACTGTTGTATTTATCCAAACTTTACAACTAGGTTAAAACTTAAAAACAGTTGTCTGGTTACTTCTTTCCTTCTGGAAATGAATTTTGGCATAATCGAGGCCGTCGGTTTTGTCACATTCAGTGCAACGCTCCCAGATTTGATGATGCCCATAAATACAACCAAAAAAAAGTAAGAAATGTTGGGATTAACATAAGTTTTTAAAAAAGGTTTTTTAAAATACTTCTGACAGTAATTAAAATCTGAAAAAAATAAGCCTCCATTAGGGGTCTGTATATTTGTGACTTTTCTTGAGGTTGTCTCCAGGGTTACTCGGTAATATTTCAGGGAGCTGCCCTTTGCCTTCCAGCGCCCCCTTTCACACGCTCACCAATCAGTTAGTAGCTAATGCGGCCATCTCATAACATTACTTTCTGTATTTGCGTTGTGCTTTTTTGGGGGGATTTCCTTCCTTAGAAAAGGTAGATTAGAACCAAAAATAAGATTTTAAAAAATTATTATAAATCTCCCATACTGTGTTTCCAAAGTGAAAGTGCTCAATATTTGACACAAGGTAAGTTTCTGGGAAACGAGTCACATTCCTGCGGCCCCTTTTACAATTTAATTGCAAGGAATCTAATATGCTCCAGCATTTTTTGGTTTTGTCCTACAAATTTCAAGTTTGGCAAACAGACAGACTGCCAAAGATCAAACGACAGGACTATGCCCAAATTATTTCTGCAGCACCAGGCTCACCATCAGATTTTTAAAATACTTTATTTTGTGGATATTTCACATTTCAGTGGGGGGTGGGGGGAATGATGTGAACTCCGCAGTTTGAAAAATGAATGTGCAGTGACAAGGTGTTGACAGTAATCAGGACTGTTCACTTTGTGAGGAAGCGGACAGACTGAAATGTACACGCGTCTACCTTCTCTCGGTGGAATGGTGACCATAATATCAGTATCGGACCGGGCTTCCTCATGGGGAGGGGAAGGTAGTGAACCCCCTCCCCCCTTTGCAGTCGCCAGAATCACTGCAGCAATCACCTTGGCAGCTCTCCGACTGACCCTCTCCCTCTAACTGCCTCCTCTTCCCCCTCTCCCAGTTACACAAGCCCCCTCCCAGGCCTGGTGACCAGATTCAAACCCCCAAGAGTTTGGGAAGCCCCCCCCCCCTCTCAGTGTCATGTAACTGGGGAGACAGGCAGGTGACCCCCACCCCCACCTGGCAGCAGACTGTGGGTGTCCGCACTCAAACCGCGCACATGGGGCTGCCCTGAAGTTTCTGTGCGAGTTGCACATTAATAACCAATCGCCAGGGCAGTTCGCCTCTGCAGCGATTTTGCTGGCGGCATCCCCCATAGCACTGACTACCCAGGGGCTGGCCCAACAGAACCACCGCTGGCTACACGGGATCTGAAGGTTCAGGTCGAACATTTCACAGATTAGTCGTGTTTCTGAGTTTCACCCCTTTCAGATGAGCCTGAGTTCCTCAGCGCCTCGATTTCTAAATACACGGCTTGGGTAAATAATTCTTTCACGATATTTTGGACTTGATGTCAAACATTACTGCAATGGTCTCATGGGAGCAAGTTTTCTTCAAGTGGAAAAGAAAGGCAGACACATTTGTACCCAATGAGCAAGTAGGCGGTCGTGGGGAGGCTGCTGCTGGCTCTGGGAATGTGAGCGAGTGGGAGTACCTGAGCGCAGCTCCCTCTGTTCCTCCCCCTTCTCTCTCTCTCTCCATCCCTCCCTCTTTCTCTCTCTCTCCCTCTCTCCCTCTCTTCTCCAGACTTGCCTCGCCACTAACTGGCTAGCCTCGAGCACAGGCGGCGAGCACTGAGTCCAAGGCTCTCTGTCCAGGTACTATCTTTTGGTGACAATTGTTATTTGGAATAACTGTTATGCATTGTTACAGCAGTATTAAATGGAGGGATGCTGTAAGGAATATATAAGGAGGGAATTAAATAACTCGTGGAAAGACCAAATTCATTAAGTTACATTTTCGACAGCTCTGTGATCTGAAGTCTCGGTTATTATCTTAGTAACCAGATTGCAAGCAAACCAGATGACTTTTGTGAAGGATATCGCCTCGTGTCTAGAAATTCACTACTTTCGACCAACTTGCTTTAATCAACTCGGACTGGGCAATATCAGTGCTGTCAGTTTAATTTCAATGTTTTAACATCAATTACCTCGCATGTGGTAGCATTGGTTTTCATTAAACCCTGCAGCTTAAAAAAGAACGGCCAAAGGTGCTGGGTGGTCGATTAGTACCCTTTCATTATGAATGGGACCTTTTTTTTTATTTTCTGTATTAGGTTAGGGCGCACCGCAACTAAGGTGGCGACCCGTGGTTCTCTGTAAATGTGATCAGCCCGGAGAGAGGCTGCTTACTGAACAAACTCTAAATTTAATACAGATGGTTGTGTTTTAATCCGGCTGCCACAGATAGGAGTTGAAAGCAAGCGATGGAAATTGGGGAAAAAAGACATATTGTGGTTCCGAAATAATTTTGGGAGGACGAGATTGAAGTTGCTGTGGTGTAGGTATGGCATTTTACAGGGCAGCATTTCAACGCTGAATACTTCAGGTTCTTGTCATCATCTCCAACATCGGGCACAGCTTCTTATATTTTTTAAAAGAGTGATTAACATTTTGCTTCATTTCATGCTGTTAGTACGTGGCTGATAGGATGTTCATTACTAGTGTACACAAAAAATATATAAAGGTCACTACGTGGTACAGCTGCCCACTGTGTCCTTTCACTTTCTTATAACTGGTGTGAAGAAACTTAATTACATTTACATTTATTCAAAGTATCTATCTATTTGCACAACATCTGTACAAGTTTCTGCTGAAGCACTATTAGCAGTAGGAGGAAGCTGAATTACAAAATAATGAAACAAATTCAAAAATCAGTCAATTTGAAGGTAGCCATGAGAACAACCCTTGGGGTTTCTTGTTTATGAGAATTTGGTTGTGACTGGGACTAGTTGGGAATGCTTGCTCTCTGGAAACAATACCTGGTCTACTTTGAGCTTTGGCAACACTTCATATAAGTTTTTATGTTGTGCTTTAGGGCCAGAGTTGTTCCTAAAAAATTCTTTCAGGACATAACCAACCATATTTGGAAGATTCTTTACTGACTATAGAAATCTTCAAATCCCTTTATCAAGGCGGCCAGCACTGCTGTGAATGGGAATGAAGTATGTCAGTAATTCTGAATGTGGAGGAGCCGGTGTTGGATAGGTGCAACAAAGTTAAAGATCACACAACACCAGGTTTGGACTATAATCTGGTGTTGTGTGATTTTTAGCAGTAATTCTGAATACTTACACAGCACATATAGGGTGTTAAGTAATTAAAATTCAGTAAATTTGCTTACCATGGTACAAGTCCACTATTCATAACTGGAAAATACAAAATAAACCCTTTTAAAAAACCCTTTCCTTCTGAAAGGTTTTATCAAGCATACACAGTATTTCACTGCTATCTATTCACTGAGTATCTTTCACTGAGTATTTCACTGCTATCTATTCAAATATAAGGGATTCTAATCTTACACCGAGGTGATTAACACCACCCCCTCAGTGAATACTGATCTTTAAAGACTGGCTAGTGCTTTAAAAGATGGCCTGTCATTTCATTTCTCCTCATCGGTGGTTTGGATTTAACACCGTCAGATTTGCTGAAATAATCACTCAGTAGTTATGGTTTCTCTCAGTAGGTGTTTCTTGAATTACCATTTAAAGTTTCTCCTGCTTGAAGTAGAAAGTAACTTGGATCCAGAGTCAAGCCTTCTGTATTGAGCATCTGAAACTATTAGAATCAGTGCTGAAAATGTCTTTGGACATCATTACTTCAGAATGGCCCAAGGTTTCCTCTGTGATGGTTTAAGGTTGTTCCACCTAAATGGCTTGTTGAGACAGAATATATCTGTTCTCATAACCGTGTGGTAATTTTGTTTTTGCTGAAATTAATTCAGTAATATTACTTATGTAATACTGTTTCAGTGAATCACGGTAAAATCACAGAGGATTTTATCTTTTGTCTAACAAGATTGAGACATTTATCAACAACATGTTGGCAATGTAAAGTATTAAAAGACACAAAATGCTTACCTTTGTTTATAAAATATTTAAAGAAGTGTAACTGTGCCTGATATAGAGGGGAGAAACAGAAAATATAAATGTATTACTATATTTGGTAAAGGTCTGCACAGCTCTGGTGAAATACAATATAAATTTGGCAGTCTAACAACATACAGAACATAAATTGCCTATATTTACTTTTGTTAATGCAGCAAAGTTTAATTTCAGCTCTGCCCTTTCTGTTCAAACTGAACAATGTTAGAATTTTGAATAATTCTTTTTACTGTAGAGAATGTGGCTTTATGAATTGCACATACTACCATTTCCTCTTGTTCCCTACCTCTTACTCAATTCTTACTCATGCCAAAAAAGTTATTCTTAATTCCATACACTTCCATTTTACCTGAACCTCTAATGAAAATATATATGAGTATGAGTTAGAAGCACATATAGACCACTTGGCCATCTTTAAAAGCTGGATGTGATTGTAACCTTCAAATTCATACTCCCACCTATCTTAAGTAATCTTTCACCCTATTGCTTTCCAAGAATCTATCCACTTTTCCCTTAAAAATATTCAAAGCCACCCCTTACACCGAGGTCTCTTTAGTGAAAATGTATCGAATGCCTTCTGGAAGTTGAGGAAATAATACTTCACTTCACTCCATACCATATTAGTGGCATCCTCAAAATTTGAAACAGGTTAGTTAGGCATGCCATTCTTTCCAAATGCATGCTGGTTCTCTCATCAGTACAGATTTGTTCAAGTCCATAGTCACTTTGTCTCTAATGACACCTTCTGATAGTTTTGCTAGGATAAATGTTAGACCATTCTTGTTTGTCAGAACTATCCTTCTTAAGTTATTAGAATAGAAATGAGCTATCCAAGTCACATAAAAAATGCCCAACATCTTAAAATGTAAGAACTATATTCTTATATAACACATAACGCATGTATCTTTCACATATAAATTAAATTTCTTTCCTAATCAAGCCAAAGAAAAATATCTATTCATGTATCTGTTGATAAATTTATGCTCACAATTTAATTACAATCATACAAGTTCTATACAAGCAAGAAATTGTAAAGTTAAACAGCCTATTTTTGAATGAAGCTTATTGCTTTTCGTTATTTGTTAATATGATGTAGGTGTCACTGGCTACAGTAGGATTTATTGTTCAATCCAAATTTCCATGAGAAAGCTGCCTTCTTGAACTCCTGTCATTGATGGAGGTGGTTGTGGGTGTGGTAGTTGCGGGTGTGGTGGGTACCCCTGCAATGCTGTAGGGATATGAGTTCCAGGATTTTGGCCCAGTGGAACAAACAGTAATTTAGTTCAATGAACCAAGATGGTGTGTGGCTTAAAGATGCATCTGTAGATGGTGGTGTTCCCATTATTCTTGTCCTTCCAAGTGGTGGATTTGGATGGTAGTGTAAAGCAAATAATTGTGGATGCTGGAAATCTGAAATAAAAACAGAAAGTGCTGGAGAGTCTCAGCAGATCTGGCACTATCTGTGGAGACAGAAACAGATTTAATGTTTTGAGTCCAGTATGACTCCTCTTCAGAATGTCATGTTTGTGTTTATTTGAAATGGTTCACATTGCTGCCATTGTGTGTTGGTGGTGGAGGGAGTAAATATTGAAGGTGGGTGGATAGGTTGCCAGTCAGGTGGGCTGCTTTGTCCTGGAGGGTATCAAGCTTCTTGAGTGTTCTTGGAACTGCTGTCATCCAGGAACGTGAAGACTATTCTGTCACATCCTTGACTTTGGTCTTGTAGGTGATGGACAGGCTTTGGGGACTGAGAAGGTGAATTATTCACTCAGATTGCCCAGCCTCTGACGTGCTGTCGTAACCGCGGTACCTGGCCCAGTTCAGTTTGTAATTATGGAGGAATTCAACAATGGTAATGCCATAGAATGTCAAGGGGAGATGGTTATCTTATTTGAAAATTATGTTACTGAATATACTTGTTCATAAATTTCCCGAATAATAATTAAATGTTTTAATTTTAAATTTCATAAAGTTTGCTTGTGTTGTGAACTAAGTCAGTTATGAAATTGATATGTTGTATTAGGGGTTCTTAGAACATCATGAAACTCATTGCATTCAGTGAATTTCATTCAAGTGACAGAAATATCCAGCTTCTATATCCATTGACATTGATAGGAATGTTGGCCAAAAGTCCCTTTATAGGAGTCAAAGTGTGATGCTGGAAAAGCATAGCAGGTCAGGCAACATCAGGAATGATGAAGGGTTCATGCCCGAAATTTCGATTCACCAGCTGTGCTTTTCCATTGCCACACTTTTAGACTCTGATCTCCAGCATCTGCAGTCCTCAAATCAGGAAAAATGAAAGCAAAAAATCTGGTAATCTTATTACATGATGAAAACTCCAGGATTATTATCAAAACAAAAGTCTTGTCTGGCAGGTGACTTCAGATTAATACATTAATACTACCCATGAAACTAGCAAGCCAGCCAATTGTTCTGTAATGAGCAATTGTGACTCATACCATGGTCTTTTTAATTAGAAATATTTCCTTTGACAGAATAATCCTACACATCGTTGCTAATGTTTGGAAAAGATTGGATTGTGAATGATAATGCCATGGCTGGGGGAAGGATTCTTGGGAAAACTGAGCAAATTGCTCAACTTACAAATAAAAGTGCTGTGATTCCAGAAGGAACTAATCTGCAGAATTCCACCATTAAATCAATGACTCCTCCACAGATACTGTCTGGATATATCCAGCATTTTCTGGTTTTATTGTTTTCACTAAGTAGTGGATGTATGATCTGATCATGATAAACGTAAGTTATGTTAGGTCAGTTATCTTTTTAATTTAAAAAGCTGTATGAATACAGAACTGAATGATGGTTGGTACCTTGAAACTGTTATTTGTGTCATGCAAGTAATAAACTACAGCTTTCCTTCATTGTCTTTAGAGGCCAGTGATGATTTGTAAAATATTCTTTAAAGTTTCACTCATGTTTTGTCACACCCATCAAAAAATTAAATAGGACAGTGTGAATATAAGATAACTTTATTTATAAACTGGCAGATTGAGCTTGAAAGACTGAAATAATTTAGAATAATCGTTTAAACAGGCATTGTTCATTGTAACTCTATCGGGAAAGGAGCAATATACCATGAAGAACGCGGTTTCATTCTTGAATTAAGGCCAATCTGAGTTCTTTTAATTCTCCAATATTTAATTACAATAGATAGGATTAATGTTGAAATAAATCCTCAGTAGTAGATCCTGTTTCCAGGTGATTTTAAATCCTGGGGTTATGTCCTATTTCAGAAGACCAAAAAAAAAGTTTGGCCAAACGTGGTGGTACAGGCTTGGTGGGCGGAAGAGCCTCTTCTGTACTGTATGATTCTATGAAATGACTATTTATAACTTGTAGTCCAGTGCGATATCTAGTATGTGAAGTTTAGAGTGTGCTTTCCACCTGAAAGACAAGGGACACAAAACTTTAATATTGGAGAAATAATGGATAGTGACAATTTATGATTTCACACATTTACAATATAGTTAACTGAAATGAATGGGATATAATTTGGTGCTGAATGATAATGTAGATAAGAGGAAAATAATGGGGAAATGATCTGAAACATTTTAAAGAAGTGAATGGGAATTATTTATACTCTTTGATAAAACCAAATAGGAGGTAATTTTACATAGTGAAGTTCTAAATCATGAAAATAAATGTGTGAAACCTTGAATGAGCATGTTGTATCTATTTCTAATTTTGGAACAGAATGAAACACATCTTTGTGTACATAGAGTCAGCTATGTTTCACAATGACAGAGAAAACATTGGTTTAAAAGGGTTTATTTGTTTATTTCCTGGTCTCTTCAAAGAAATGGCAGCATTATCTTCCTTTTTTATTATTTCCCTTATTTCTTTTGCTTATTTTCATTTTCTAGCTAGAAAAATGGGCACTTAAACATTATAAAATCTAACAACAGGATAGAATAGATTATGTAAAAAGAATAGACTAACATTCATTCATTGTAGTTAGTGTTAAACTGAATCATTGGTCTCAGACTTCAAATTTCTTTGAAATATGACCTTTATTATAGTAAACTTTTTCTTGATTTATTTTCAGGTGCATTTGATATCACTTTTGGTTCTGTGGGGTTGTATGAAAGGACTGCATACCGTTCCTTCAGTTTTTTTCTTGGATACTGAAGATGGAAAACTCACAGTATTAACAAGGCTGAATTGGAGAATCCTAGAACAGAACTGATTCCACTGAAATAATCTTTATCACCTTTATACCTTCTAACATCTCAGTGGCAGTTGCCTTGGTGTCAACATCCAAAACAAATCCTCAGTGCTGGCTTTTCATTGTTGGTGCTTTGGTGAAGAGCTCAGTCTCTTGTTAAGGTGCTCCCAGTAACGTGTCCTTGCTGCTGGTTTCTCAGACATCTCCCTGGTGCAGAGATGACCGAGCTCACAGGCAGGGTGTCTCCAGGTCCATTGGGTGTTGTCACTGCTCCCTGTGTATCCAAGGTGGAGCTACGTGTTTCCTGTAAAGCTTTGCTGGACAGAGATACTCTCAATAAATCTGACCCATCTGTGGTACTTATGATGCAGTCTCAGGGACATTGGGTGGAGGTAAGTGACAATTAATAGATGTTACCTAGTTCAAAAGACATTATCAATGTGCTTGTCCATTAGTGTATGTATGAAAGATTTGTATAATGTATTTCAAATAATGTGGATCATGACTTTTGCTTCCACTAAAACTGCTGGTTAAAGATGGATAGAGACTTTCTAATAACATTGCTGATTAAAATAGCAGATAAATTATACCACTTTATTGCCCATAAAATACATGGCAAAGGTGTGAAAAGTGCTATTTGACAACAAGCTCATTGTTTTCTTCTTTCAATGCCTGTGTGGAACTGATTGTCTCGGAAAATGTGAGACAGGCTCTGACCTAACATCCTCTCTTTTTCCCTATGGGAAACATTCTGTTCAAGTTTGTTGCCTCCTTTCTACATTTGATTGATTCTAAAGGAGAATCTAAAAGAATGTGGGGGTAAGGTCAGAAAAATGGGATTCAAGTCGAGTGTTCCATTCATAAACCAACAACACAAACTTCTTTTCACATGTTGTAATTTCCATATTCTATGAGTTTATACTTGCTTATCCCCAGAACACAATAAAGATGGTGAGAATCACAGGAAACTGTATTTAACTGCAATTAATTTATGATTATCTAACGGGATTTAAGAGACTTTCTCTGGTTTCTGAAGTGTGTAATATACACCCGTCAGATGTATTTGCTTCAATTAAAAAATGATTGTTTATATTGCAGTGTTCAAGATGGATGGGATGGTTGGGAGACAGGTTGGGGTGGGGGCAGGAATTCACACCCTAAAATCAATTATGTGAGCAATCATTGAGAAAAAGTTGACTCACTCATGGAAAAGACAAAGTTCCTGGAGAGTTTCTCCTCCAACCATAGGCTAACTCTTCCTGTGTTGCAGCCAACATGTGAGAGAAGCAGCCTGTGATTGGAGGAGAAGCTCCAATGTGATTGGTGGTGGTGAACAAACCAGGACTGGAGCCTTAGCATCGTGAGTTGTCAGGGGCACAGGATGGGTGAAGTAGCAGGAAGCTGTGCTGAGAGCAAGGCTGTAGTGGGGTGGGTGGAAATTGGGTCATATTTTCTGGTTCCCATAATGTTAGAAATAATCATACATTTGACTTGAAAATGTTAGAACTCTGTGCTTACTACAACTTGCTATGTTGAATGGTCAGAAGATGGATCTAGGCTTGTGTTCTGTTACTTGTTACCTGATTCTCCAGTATATGATCCCCTGTAACTTTACACATGGCTAGTCAGTTCCTAACAGACAAGCTATCAATGGGGGTGGGGGTTAAACAGGGCAGCTGCAAATGGGCAAGGAGAGAGAGTGTGTAGTGAGCTGGGGGAAAGAAAATTGAAAACTGATACATGGCATAGAGGGAAGTTGTAAAGAGAATAATTTCAAACCAGTCAAAGAATTACTGAGCTAAATGGAGGCAGGAAAATGTGGAGTCACTGATTCAACAAATTCCTTGCAAATGAATATTTTACTCAATATTGTGTGAATTCAAGGGCTTACTACATGGAAAAATGGAACAGTTGGTATTTTAATGAGCACTGTTAGTTGTTAAATCTGAGTTTGAGACATCAGATGCATCAAAAAGGATATTAACTGTCTGGTTAAAATCTGTATCTGTGAGAGAAATGCAATAACTATGAGCTCACTAGCCTTTGGAAGGTTTATTTAAAGTGATAGAATTTTGTATGGAGGTGTTTGCCTGTTATAAAGAAAAGTCTTTTGCTAACTTGTATATTGTGTTGTGTCAAATACTGTGGTGTTTATGTAATTAATGTTTTGTTTTTACTTTGTGGCTTTGTGTTTAATGGAATAACGATTTTGGATGCTGTTGAATTTTTCTAATTCCATGCCTGTGCAATACTGAATTCCACATATATCAACACAGATATAGAAAGTAATGTTGCTATGTGACTGCACCATCTCATAATAAGAATGAGAGATAGAGCCATTGAAAATCAAAAAGCAGCTGTCAAGAAAAATCTCAAGAAGAGCCCTCCAAGAGCAATTTTAACCCTGGTGCATTGGCATTGTTCACAAATTACTTGTCTTAGTGGAATGAATTAAGGACAATTTATATTAAATGTACTGCATCCAAACAAATGGAGCAGCTCAATAGTCAACACATGATTACAACAATTTCTCAACTATTGGAATGTGTTTTCACTGGAACGTGTCCCCCGATGAGTTCCACAACTTCATGAAAAATAAAACACTTTCATCTATCAGTGAAACCTTCTTACAAAATCTGCTCAGTGAAAGTGCAGCTGTCTAAAATTTAATTCCAGCAGAAACAGGTTAAATACATTTTTAAAATTTCAGGTGAAGAATTATTATGAAATGTGTCTTTTGGACATCATTAAAATAACCACATAGCTAATGCATCTGCATGTTGATTGGGCCCATCTGAATCTTATTGCAGCAATGCCTGCTGACTATTATTACTGGGTACCTGTATTCATTAGTGACTTACAGACCTTGTGGCACAGTGGTATTGTCCTTACTAGAAAGCCTGAGTTCAAATCCAGCGTGCTCCAGGGGTGTTTCATAAAACATCTGAAAAAGTTGATTAAATATATGTCAACGGGTTGCTTAAAAAGAAATGTCTCCCATTTAATGTATTTATACGCTAATTGTAATTGTTACTTTGAAAGAATGAATTCCGGAATGTGGGCATTGCTAGTTAGTCCAGTTTTTATTGCTCATCTTTAGCTGGAGAGGTTTCTGGTGAATTAAGTTCTTTAACTTCTACAGACCATCTAGTGTCAGTACACTTGCAATGCACTTAGGGTGGGGAGTTCTAAGATTTTGACCCAGTGAAGCTGAAGGAATGGTGGTATATTTCCAAGCCAGGATGTTGAGTGGCTTAGAAATGAACTTTCAGGTGATGGTGTTCCCATGTATCTGCTGCCCTTGCTCTTCTCGATAGTAATGGTTGTCACTTGGGACTGTCTGCCAAACATTATGTAATCTTTGGTGAACATCCTTACTTCCCACCTTATGATGATGGGAAAGTCATTGATGAAGCAGCTGAAGATGGTTGGGCTTAGGAAACTACCCTGAAAAACTATCTCTGAGCCAGGAAGTCCAGGTTTTGAGTCCCATCTGGTTGAGATGTGTGTAGTAACATCTCTGATCAGGTTGGTTAGAAAATATGTACTTTGAGGAACTCCCAAAGGAGCTCTTCAGATGACAATCATTACTTATTGGCAACCTCCTACATTTTCCCCGTATCCTTGCACATTGTTTATATCCAAATAATCATCCAGTGTCCTCTTGAATGTCTCAATTGAATCTGCCTCCACCACTCTTCCAGACATGCAGTTCTTATCCTAATTACTAACTCTTGTGAAAAAATCTGCTTTCACCTCTCATTTGCTTCTTTTGCAAATCACTTCACTTTTGGTTCTTGATTCTTTTACAAACAGAACATTTCTCCCTATTTATTCTCTCCAACCCACTCCTGAATTTGAAAATCTCTCAGAATTTCTGTTAGCCATCTTTTCTTCAAGGAAAACAGTTCCAACTTCTTCAGTCTACCCTCAGAACAGAAATTTCTTGTCTCTAGAACTATTCATGTAAATTACTTCTGGATGTAGGTTTGCTCGCTGAGCTGGGATGTTCATTTCCAGACGTTTCATCACCCTACTAGGTAACATCTTCGGTGGGTCTCAGGCGAAGCAGTGTACATGATTCCTGCTTTCTACTTATATGTTTGGGTTTCTTTGGGTTGGTGATGTTATTTCTTGTGGCGATGTCATTTCCTGTTCTTTTTCTCAGGAGGTGATAGATGGGGGTCTAACTCGATGTGTTTGTTGATAGAGTTCCAGTTGGAATGCCATGCTTCTCTCGTGCGTGTCTCTGCTTGGCTTGTCCTAAGATGGATGTGTTGTCCCATTCGAAGTGGTGTCTTTCCTTATCTGTACGTAAGGATACTAGTGTCGTTTTGTGGCTAGTTGGTGTTCATGTATCCTGGTGGCTAGTTTTCTGCCTGTTTGTCCAATGTAGTGTTTGTTACAGTTCTTGCAAAGTATTTTGTGAATGACATTAGTTTTGCTTGTTGTCTGTATACGGTCTTCCAAGTTCATTAGCTGCTGTTTTAGTGTGCTGGTGGTTTGTGGCTACCATGATGCCAAGGGGTCTGAGTAGTCTGGCAGTCATTTCTGAGATGTCTTTGATGTAGGGGAGAGTGGCTAGGGTTTCTGGACATTGTTTTGTCTGCTTGTTTGCATTTGTTGCTGAGAAATCAGCGGACTGTGTTCATTCTGCACTCTCTCCAATGTGTTCACATCCTTCCTATAGAATGGCACCTAGAACTGGACACAACACTCTGGCCAAGGTCTATCAAGTGAGTTATACAAGTTCAACATCACCTCCTTGTTCTTGTATCTTATGTCCCTGTTAATAAAACTGAGGATTGTATGCTTTATTAATTTGTTTCTCAAGCTGTCCTGCTACTTTCAGTGATCTGTATATGCACTCAGATCTCTCTGCCCCTGCACCCCTTTTAGAATTGTGTCCCCTACTTTTTGTTGTCTTTTAATATTCCTCCTACCAAAGTGCATCACCTCACATTTCTCTGTGATTGACCTCATATGTCACATTTCTGCTTACTTCTCTAACTTGTTGATGTCTTTTTGGAGTTCTATACTGTCCAACTCACACTTTAGAATTCTTCCAAATTTTGTGTCATTAATAGTATATGATTGTCTGTCCTGGCATTCTTCCAACCTATTTAGGTAAGCTTTGTGCATGTTAGTGTATTTAGAGAAGATGGAAACGCTGAGTGTTTTTGCAAGGTAATTAAAGCTAACGAATGTTAAGGGCCTCTAGGGGTGGAGGAAGCCCAGAATGTGCGATTGTGCAGAAGGAATGGAGGAAGGTATTTCAGAAATGTGGAGATCCGCATCAGCATTGCTGACATTTTGTTTCCCATCTTATAGCTGACAAAGTTGAAGGCTGCCAGGTGGGGCAGAAAGTGATGGAAAATCATAATTGTAAACCATTAATAACTACCTTTGGCAATTGGTGAGCAAGGAGCCATCTGGGAGCTGAGAACAATCTGAGGGAAAACAAAGATTGGTGTTAAATGAGGATAGCAATCTGGGGGAGATAGAGATCAGGGTAAAGAAATGGATTGGGGGAATGGTGATAGAAGGAGATGGTACAGGGTAAGCAGAAAGGAGGATTGGGATTTGGTGGTTGGGGTGATGGCCATTCATGGCAACAAGAAAATCTGCAATTGGCCGATGTTTTTTGGAGCAGTTGTGCTGGTTGCACTGTTGGTGGGGCAGATGGGGGATGATAATAAAAACTTCAAGGTTTTTATGCACACCATTTTAATTTTTGTTCCATTATTCAAATAATTGAATTGGTATTGAGTAATTTATCTGTGGGAATTTGCTTAGGTCAGTTGGCTGGATTGGTTGCTTTGCAAAGAAGTGTGATGCCAACAGCATGGGTTCAATTCCCATTACTGGTTTGAGGTTACCATGGAGGACTTTTCTTAACCTCATCCCTCGCCTGAGGTATGGTGGTCCTCAGGTTAAATCACGACCAATCAGTTCTCTCTACTGAGAGAGCAGCCTCTATGGCCTGGTTAGACTATGGCAACAAAACAACAATTTATCTGTTTACTAGTACTATGGCCAGTGACATATGGCCAATATCTCTTGTAAGCCCCAAGTGCATAACTTTTCATTTGGGGATTAAAGAATCAAATAGACTTGATTATTGTCAGAAGTAATAGCAAGAGGATTGAAATTTCTTGTGTAATTTCAAATCACGTCAATATCATTGTGCAAAGATATAATGATAATTACCAGGCTCTGAGCAATTTGGGCTATGGTGAGATCTATGGCAGTATTGAGAGAGAGAGAGACCTATCTCAATGTTGAGATAATCTCACCGCATCTTGTACGCTTTTCACAAGTGGCATGACAAACCTTGCTGTGCAGTGGCAAGTTCCCAATTGCTGATTATTATTCTTGATTAAACAGCTTGTTGACAGCTCAACTCACCATGGGTAGCAATCTTTCCAAAGTCTCCATATAAACTCATCACTGGAAAATGTGATAGGGAAACCAAAGCAGATTTTTGATAGGTTCAACTTGCCACTTGTTCCATTTGATGTTCATGTTTCACTCTGGACACCAAGATTTCAGGGCATGGTACATGGCACTGACCATACACACTCTACACTCACAGACACTGACATCCAACATATGGAGCATGTCAGATCCACTTACAGGATTCTTCTGCACTTCAGGCTTCACTGGTAACTGTAATTGTGATGCTGCAGGAAGGACATTCTGCATTCAGGGATTCTCACCTGGCTCATGGACTGGAGTAGACTGCATCTCCAGGCTCTCCGCTCACTGTCCTAGCACTCACCCACTCTGAGCCTACCTGTGAGCTTATAGCATCCTAGCCTTGCCTTTTTTGTGCTTTTCTCCCCTCACGACAGATACCAGGATCAAACTACTGCTGACTTTCTATGCTTTTAGTGCAGTCACAATGGGAGGAAGCTTGTCCTGCCAATCAATAGGCATCAGTCATGTCAAGGGGGTTAGCATTCGCACAGGGCTTCCAGGCATAGGATTGACTCTATAGCAGCCCAGAGTGGTCAGCATCGGGATCTTCTCCTCGTAACATGGTGGGAGTTGAATGCCATACAGCCCATTACCTGTTCTGTGTCTTTCTGCTGTGTTGTTTTACTCATGTAATGAGAGGGACAGAGAGGTATTATGGAATATGAAAGTGGGTGGTACAACTATTAATGTTAGTAAAGGTGGGAAGGTGTCCTCCAGTGAGTGATAAGGCAGCACAGAGGGCATGCAGGGTTAGTACAGATGAGGATTGGGATAGGTGAGGATGAGCAAAGGAAGGTGTAGGCAGTAGTGAGAGTGGTAGATGATGAGGCTTGTTAGGAGGTGAACACAGTAACAGAGATTGAGTGAGGTATCTGAGAGAGAATGGTGGCAACTCTACCAGTGGAGAGGAGGACATTAACCTTCTACCTACAGTGTCGGATATTTCTCTGGATGGCTGAGGTTACACTGACTGGGTGGCAACCTCGAACAAGCTGGAATGGTCTGGTGCCCTGGTCTGTACTGCTGGTCCCTGGGGGAAGTGGCCATGCTGCCTCTGCATGCACCATCTTATTCTACAGAACCTTCAGGAACCAAATTTCCTGCTGTCTACCATGTCAGGATCAAAAGTCAGGAATGTGCAGGGCTGCCTTGGACTGACAGTGCTGGTCCAGCTTTAAAGACTCAGATGCAAGGGACACTGGTGAATTCCTGCATATCCGCTGCATAACAGATGTTCTGGGTATGGCATGTGGTAAGCTGGGGTTGAAATTGGATGTGATTCTTGCTGCGAGGCTTCAAATGCCAATGATGGCAGTGAGTTGGCATGATGCTATGAATAAACTTGCTCAGTCTTGTGATGACAATCACTCCATCAATCTTAATGCATCTTGGAGTTAACCAAAAGAACCATAAGATTCAGCCCATAATCTGCAGTATGGAATAATTTCCAATATCATGTATGAAATTGGATTGAACAGAGCACTGTAGCTTTAAAAATTAAGGTATACTTGGGATCTCTGACTATCTCGTGGGGTAGCTTATTATGGGCAAATTCAATGCTCCTAGTTTTGAGCTGCACTCAGCCAGAGTGCAGGTCTGACAATTTATAACCTGCTCTTACACCAAGTGTAGCATTAGTGTAGATGTTCAATCAATCAACAGAGTGACCACAGAGCAACCAGATGTCATGGGACCACCAAAGTACATACAAGGAGTGAGGTCCTGAATTAAGAAAGAGATTGAAAAGCAGGATCTCTAATTTAGTAATACAGGAGTTACTCCCCATAGCACATCCACTGAGTAGAGAAGTAGGAAGATTAAGTGAATGGACATTGAATTGAAGAAATAGTATAGGAAGGAGGTCATTAGATTTCTGGGCTGGTACTGGGACAGGTGAGAATGTATACAAGGAGGACAAGTTGCACCTTAGCAGGAACAGAACTTGCAAGACAATTTGTTAGGAGGTTTAAACGAGCTTGGCAGAGCTTTGGGAGCATGAAGGAATCCAGCTCGGAGAAAAGCAAGGCTGGTTTTGGGAAGTAGAAAAGACATAAACGATAGGCAGTAGAAACAAATACTAATGTCAAATAGAGTAAAAATATGGAGTTATAAAGCAGAACTAAAGGCATCTCTATCTGAATGAACAGAGCATTCACAACAAGGGAGATGAATTGATGACATAAATGGAGATAAACAAATATTAAAAGTTTGCTATTAAGGAGATGACTGCAAGAAGACCACAGCTGGGAACTGGAACTGAATATTCAAGGAAATTCAACATGTAAAGAGTAACTTACCTTAGAAGAACAAGATATGCTTGCTGAGAACCTGGAACACAGAGAATTTTGGAAAATCTCAGTAGGTTCAACACCACTTCTGGAGAGAGAAACACAGTTAATGTTTCAAACCTGGAATGACTTTTTTGGAACTGTATGTGTTTGGATGGAGCTATGAAATAGCAAGTGTTAACAAACGTTGGTCAGAGTTGTTTATAGGTCAATAAACAGTAGTGGAATATAGGGCACTGTAAAAACCAGGATGTTAGTGATGAATGTAACAGGGTCCTGCAAAAATTATAGTAACTCCAATCTACATAAGACTAGGTAAATCTAATGAGCACCAATATTGTGGAGGACACGTTCTTTGAATGTAGACATGCTGGTTTTCTAGAAAAGGTTATTGAGGAACCAACAAGGGAACAGGGTATTTTAGATCTAGTATTATGCAATGAGAAAGAGTTAATCAATAATCTTTAGGGAGGACTGGTCATATTATGACAGATTTCCCAATAAATCTCAAAATCATGTAGATCAATTTGAAACTGGAATCTCAAATCTAAATGCGAAATTATGAAGTTTATGTTGAATTGGAAAATGTATAAACATGAATGACAGCAGACAGGCAAAGGCAGGTATTTAAAGAACTAATGCATGTTTAAGAAGCATGCATTATTTTACAGCAACAAAGGAAGTGGCCAACAAAGGAAGTTAAATATTTTAATTAGCTAAAGGAGAAAGTTTACAAAGTTGCCAACAAAAAATAGTGAACCTGAGGATTGAGAACATATTTAGAATTCAGCAAAGGAAGGTAAGAACTGAAAAGTGGTGATTGAAAATTAGTAGTGAGCATAAAAACAGACTATTAAAGATTTCACAGGTATGTGAAAGGAAAAGGTTCACAAAGACAAATGTGAATATAGACAGAGACAACATTTATGATGGGCAAAAGAGAAACTGCAGAGAAGCTAAATAATTAATTGTGTCTATCTTCACAGCAGATGATACAAAAAATCTCACCAATGTAATAGATTTTCAAGGGACTAATGAGAATGAGGAACTGAGAGAAATTAGTTTCAGTAAATGAGTAATTTTGGATGAACATAGTAGGGTTGAAAGTTGACAAATCTATATGTGAGTCTTGAAAGAGGTGGCAATGGAGATAATGGATGCATTGGTATGGCCATCTTTCAATTCAAGAGATTCTGGAATGATGCCTGCAGACTGGAAGGTTACAAATGTAAGGAGGGAGAGAGAAATTGGGATCCGTAGATTCAATAGTCTGATGCCAGTAGTAAGAAAATTGCTAGCATCTATTGTAAAGGACACGGCAACTGGACAATTAGAAAATAGAGATCTGACTGGGCAGAGTCAGAGTCACAGATTAATAAAATGGAAATAATTTTGGAAAAACCTGTTTGTGTTTTTAAGGACGTCACTAGCAGAGTACTAAAGTGGGAAATCAGTGTATTTGGATTTTCAGAGGGCTTTTGGTAAGCAGCTGCACAGGAGATTAGTAAACAAAATGACAGCACATAGAATCGAAACTGGTATTCGGTGGTGGAATAGGTTGAGGTTTGGTTAACAGCAAGAAAAAAACGAGAGTAGTAATAGATGGTTAATTCTCAGGTTGTGACTTACAACACACTGCAGAATAAAGTCCCAGAGGGCTCCGTCTCCTGAGAGGGACAGCGAGAGAGATGACTACTGGCGGTTTAACCTGAGGGTCACTACATTTTGGGCAATGGGGAAAAGTTGTGAATGCATGACCTTCATAGCAACCTCAGCCAGAACAGAGATTGAACTTGCACTGTTGGTACTGCCTGAGAGCCCGTCATCGAGCCAGCTGAGCTGAACAACCCCCTGCGTGCTCCAAGGAACAGTATTTGGTTCCCAGTTGTTCAAAATCTTTACAAGTTATTTTGATATGAGACTAAATGTAATATTTGAGTTTGAAGACAATAGGAAACTAGGTATGTGTGTGACTTGTAAAGATAATTCAAGGAGTCTTCGAGGGAATTTGGACAGGTTGAGTGAACTTCACAGGTGAAAAATAAAGTGGATAAATGTGGGGATTTATACATGGATGCAAGGACCATGGCTGCTGTGTTCTATTTAATTTTTCCTGCCATTGCACAGACTTCCATGCTCTGTACATGGCAGCAGCTTCCAGAACCGCAAGTCAGTCCTTTCATATGCCAATCAGAGTGCATAGATTCTCTGAACCATGCAGCTGTGTAGAGTAGAAAGATCATTGTATGGCTGAGGAGTTCAATTAATAACTTGCATATGTTTGTAAAAAAGGAAATGTTACTCAGGCCAGTGTCCAAAGTTGACTAGGCGCTGGGACCAGATGAGATGCTTGCAAGGATTTGATGGAAGTGAGAGTGGAAATTGTATAAGTAGAGGCTATAATCTTTCAGTCTTCCCTCGACTCGGGGAAAGTACCAGAAGACTGAAGAATTAAAAAACTTATCACCTTTTCCAAGCACAGCACTTTCAACCAGCCGAATGTCATTGGTGGGGAACATTCTAAAAAAAAAAATTATTCAGGAAAGAGTGAATGGATTAGGAAGAATCAGTGTGGATTTCTGTCAGGGAAATGAGTTTGACCAACCTGCTGGAGATCTTTGAGGAGATAATAGAAAGGCTCACTGAGGGTAACACTGTGGATATGGTTTACATGGATTACCCAAGGCATTTGATATAGTGACACACAACAGACCTGTGAGGAAAGTTATAAGAATAAAAAGAACAGTTGTAATGTGGAGACAAAACTGGCTGAGTAATAGGAGATAGGGAGTAACAGTCACTGGGTATTTTCAGGCTGGAGAAAGGTTTATAGTGGAATTCCCCAGGGATCAGTGCTGGGACCCTTGTTTTATGGGACCCTGATATATACTAAAGCTCAAACATTTGGTGTGCAGGAGACAATTTTGAAATTTGCAGAAAGCATGAAACCTGGAAGAAATGTAAATTATGAGGAGAATAGCATGAAACTCCAAAAGGACACTAACAAGTTGGGAGAGTGGGCAGCTAGGTGGCCAATGAGATTCAGTGCAGAGAGGAGTGAGGTAATGCACTTTTGGTGGAAAAAACATTGAAAGACAGTTTAAAATAGAGGCACAATTCTAAAGGGGGTACAAGGCCAAAGCCAGAGGAACCTGGATGGATATGTGCATGGTTCACTGAGGTGGCAGGATAGGTAGAGAAAACAGTAAATAAAGTATTCAGTATCTTCAGCTTTATTAATTCAGGCATAGAGTAAAAGATCAGGAAAGTGATGTTGAACTTATATAAGACACTTGTTAGATCTTAGCTGGAGTGTACAGTTTTGGGCGCCATAATATACAAAGGATGTGATTGCAATGGAAAGAGTCAGAAATAGTGCACAGGAATAGTCCCAGGAAAGATCAACTTCAGTTTGGAGAATAGATTAAAGAGCTGAGACCGTCCTCTTTGGAGAGGAGAAGGTAAGAGGAGATCTGATAGCTTTCAAAATCATGAGTAGCTGGATAGCGTGGATAGGGAGAAACCATTCACATTCATTAAAGGAAAAGACACAAGAGGCCATAGATTTAAAGTGATTGGCAAAAGGATCAAAAGTAGTGTGAGAAAAGATTTCTCATACGGCAAGTAGTCAGGGTGTGGAGTATATTGTTTTGGTGGGGCAGGTTCAATTTAAATATTCAAGAATGCATTGGACAATTATTTGGACAGAAATATTGTGTGAGATATGGGGAAAAAGCAAGAGATTGATTGGCACAGGCAAATAATACTTATTTGAAGCGGCGATGCGATATAATGGGCTTATTGACCTCTTATTGTGCCTTAAGACTTCTGTGATCCTGTGACAAGGAGTGATAGTATAGTCCAACCACAGCTATACTAAGTGCAACAGAAACCCAATTTTTAAGCTATGTCTTCATCAGAATCACTGCTAAAGCTGATGCAATCAACTAGAAAATGAAATCTAATTTCAGGTGAATTGAAATCAAACAAGTTTCTTTGGGAGAGAAAACTGGTAAATATATGCATTAGCTCTTAGCAACTTATGTAGTGTAGCACTAGAACATGTAGTACACAGTTTTCATAATGCACAATGCCCAAGTTCACTGTCAAGTTAATATGTTTAATACCGTGGATGAATCTGGTTGCCAAGGGATGACTAGGAGAAACTATAACAAAAAAATTTTTTAAAGTATTTATCACTGACATCACCATCTGAAACCATTTAAAAAGGAGCTTAAAACATTGAGTTGACAGAAACATTGTAAAGCAATCAATGGCGATGCATAACAAGGCAGAGAGCTAAATACCAGATGGAAAAGTGAATCAGGAAATGAAGGTTGAGAGGTGTCATAGGGCAGGAAAGGAATTAAATAAACCTTTAAAAAATTTATCGTCTTTGAATTTTTTTACAGCTGCTTTGATGAATTGGTAGAAGGCCATTTATGCTCAGGAGATTTTTAATGAAAACTGTTCCTGAATTGTGGCAGTACCTCCTTAAAAGGAGATATACACTTACATACATATTAGACATGGACAACCCAAGCCATTCTGAGGTATTTTCTAATCCCTATTAATTCCTGCTCTGTCAGTGACAGATATTGCTCTGTGTCAAAATTCCTGAATGCAAAAATGTTTACACAGCAGCTGTCACATTACAACAAAACCAGATGTCAACAAAGCTGCTGTCTATGCAAATGCTGAATAAAAAGAAATGAACGGAGTCTGTACTCTGTGTCCTGTCACTTTATTGATAACTGTAGCTTGTAGTTTTACATTCTTGAACAAGCTGCAGATTGTCGCATGTGATAAGTACATTTGGGACTAAGAGCCTGAAAGCTGATGTGATTCAGTTTTATTCACCAAACATGGGGGTGATCTGAGTTCTGAGGAAGAATTACTCGACCTGAAACGTTAGCTCTGATTTCTTTCCACAGATGCTGCTGGACCAGCTGAGCTTTTCCAGCAATTTCTATTCATGTCTCTTTACATCATTTGCAGTTTTTTTGGTTTTTATGATTATTTCACTTCACAATTGCGTAGTAATACATAAGAATATATTAAAGTCACTAAATGATGCGTTATGAACTCTTTTCTGCTATAAATAAGCAGGAAACTAATGGCCACCACTTGCAGATGTAGAAAATCAGAATATCAGTTTTTTGTAAATACCTTATAAGATAAAGTTTTCCTTTAAAAATTTAACAAAATGCACTGTATCCTATATGATTTCTTGACCACATTAACTAATTGTCCTATCTTAAGGACTCTGGGGAAATGCTCCCTCTCTTCCTCTGTATTTCTCAGAATCCTATCATTTATTATCCACCCCTTTGGACCTTGTCTGTCCTTCCCAAATACACTGCCTCATATTTGTCCAGGATCAATTCCATTTGCGACTGAGTCCTGTGGAGCTTCATTGAAATGACCTTTTAATTCAGTCACATCCAGAAGTGAATGTGCTTGACAACTGAACAATTAACAGAAGGAAGCTCCACAAATATCCCTATCCTCAATAATATGTACTCCAAGCACATGTGTAAAAGCCAAGGCAGAACTTTTTGAAATCACCTTCAACCAGAAGTGGATGATGAATCTCCTCCTGAACCGCTCAGCATTGCAGATGTCAATCTTGTACCAATTCAATGCACTTCACTTGATAAATATTTGGCTGAACGCAGTGAATACAGCAAAGGCAATGGACCACCGTAAGATACCAGCTGTTGAAGATTTGTGCAGAGTTGGGCTTGTTTCTGATCAAGCTGTCCCAGTACTGTTCTACCAACTGGCACTTTCATACCAATGGCTTACTGATGCTTAGTTTTGTTTTTATCAAGTCCACCTTCCTATTGACATCTTACAATCTCATTCAAACATGAACTAAAGAACTTAACTCAAGATGTGAGTGAATGCCCTTCAGAACAAAGCATTTGAAAGAATGTGGGATCACAGTCAGCCCTCATAAATTGAAGTCAATGAGAATCATGGGGAAAATGGAAGAAGATGGTTGTGGATATTGGAAGTCAATTATCTTAGCCTCAGGATATCTCTGAAGGAGCTCCTCAGGGTAGTGTCTAAAGCCCCACCATCTTCAACTGCTACATCAATGACCTTCCCTTCACCATAAGACCAGAAACGAACTTGTCCACTGATTTGGACAATATTCAACACCATTTACAACTCCTCAAAAACTAAAGCAGCCCATTTCCAAATGCACCAAGTGTTTGACAATGCACATCAGCTTTTGCTGATGTTCGATGCTTTCTACTTAAATGCCAGACATTGACCATTTCCGATAAGAAATCATCTAACCATCTCCACTTGATATTTTAATGGCATTATCATCACTAAATCCCCACCATAGATATCCTGGGTGTTGACATTGACCAGATTTTGAATAGGACCAGCCAAAGAAATACAGTGGCTAAAATACAGGGGCTAGGATTTCTTTAGCAACTAACTCACCTCCTGACTCCGCAAAGCCTGTCCACCATCTACAAGGAGTATAATCAGATATTCCCTGCTTGCCAGACTGAGTGCAGCTCCAATAACACTCAAGAAGCTTAACACTTCCCAGGAAAACACAGCCTTCTTGATTTAACTTGAATGCTCCTCTAAAGGAGAAGGGAAGAGACATGGAATCATTGCTAAGTGTAAGTTCCCCTCCAAGCCATACATTATACTGACTTCACTGTCTCTAGGTCAATATCCTAGAGCTCCGTCCCTGACAACACCACAGATTTACCTACACCACATGAACCGCAGTGTTCATTACCCTGTGCTTCCTGCCATTGAACCAATTTTGGAAACAACTTATAACTTCCTCTTGAATTCCTAAACCTTTTAATTTTCTGACCAATCTGATGTGAAGGATATTATTGAAAGCTTTGCTTAGACCTGTGTAAATCTTTAGTTCTCAAATGTTTTCACCTGCAGAACACTTGGATGGTGCAAAACATCCTGCAGATCTCTGATCAAAATTGCCCTACCTGCTTCTGTTTGCCCTTGCAAATAATCTCATTGAAATTAATTGACTCCTTCATCACTGATACAGAGGGGCAGCAGTGTGTACAATAGAGACAATGCTCTGCAGCAACTCACAAGCCACTTCCTATAGCATCTTCCAAGCCCACAACCTCTACTACCTGGAAGGACAAGGGTTAGTGACACTTGGGGACCCCATCACATGCAAGGTTCCCTCGAAACCAGACATCCTCCTCCCTTGGGAATACACCAGGTAGAATGTTGCTGCTGTTCCTGAGACAGCTATGAGACAATGTCTGGTTTCAGGCTGGGGAGCTTTGGTCCCATGTTAGGCTTCACGTTCAAACACTTTGGGGAAACTCTGTGGGAAGCTAGAGAAGTGATTGCTGGGTCTCTTGCTGAGATATTTGTATCATCAATAGTCACAGGTGAGGTGCCAGAAGACTGGAGGTTGGCAAATGTGGTGCCACTGTTTAAGGAAGGTGGTAAAGACAAGCCAGGGAACTATAGACCGGT
>NC_057726.1:30103704-30127134 GCF_004010195.1 Chiloscyllium plagiosum
TTTGAGCTATAGGGAAAGGCTGAACAGGTTGGGGTTGTTTTCCCTGGAGCATCGGAGGCTGAGGGGTGACCTTATAGAGGTTTACAAAATTATGAGGGGCATGGATAGGATAAATAGACAAAGTCTTTTCCTTGGGGTCGGGGAGTCCCGAACTAGAGGGCATAGGTTTAGTGTGAGAGGGGAAAATTATAAAGGAGACCTAAGGGGCAACGTGTGTGGTACGGGTATGGAATGAGATGCCAGAGGATGTGGTGGAGGTTGGTACAATTGCAGCATTTAAGAGGCATTTGGATGGGTATATGAATAGAAGGGTTTGGAGGGATATGGGCTGGGTGCTGGCAGGTGGGACTAGATTGGGTTGGGATATCTGGTCGGCATGGACTTGTTGGGCCGAAGGGCCTGTTTCCATGCTGTATCATCTCTGTGACTCTATGACTCTATGACTTCTGCTTCTTTGTCTTCAGCCCAAAAGGCACATTCCCTCAGTTATAGGTTGTAACAGTAATATAAAGCTTGCTGATAAAATTTTATTTTTGTTGCTATGCTTATGATTTATGCCCTGCTAACAGAAGCCCATCCGTGTGTTGTCATATGAGTGGTGGGGAATAGTGTTCTGGCCTGTTCTTCCATGCTGTCTTGGCCATGGCACTGTGCATCAGTGACTTGTGTTTCAGACCACCTGGAGGTCATTCATGGACCATCAGTGGTTGGCGGACAACATTTTGGAGACTACCAATGTGGAGTACATCAAACACGCTACCCTCATTTGATGCTCCACTTTCTTTCCCCATAAAATCAACTTAATTAGAAATGTCTTTCCCTTAACAAATTCAAGCCAACTAAGCTTGATTAATCCATGCTTTTCTAAACAAGAGCTAACATTCTCAAAATGTTTTTAATAATTTGCCACCACCAAGGTTCGGCTGGCTAGCCTGTAATTACCTGATTCTATCCCTGCCCCACTTTATAAACAATATTCCAATGTTAGCCATCTGTCCACCCTCTGGCACCAGACCCATAGCCAATGAAGACTGTAATGTTAGTTGGAGCTTGCTTCGCATAGTAGCCTGCTGAGTTATCTACATCTCAAGAATGCTAAACACAGTAATATTTTCACCTTCACTAGGTTTCCCCATCCAAGATATCACTCTTTTCTCTCCTTAGCTATAACGACTGGTTCAATCAACACTTTTGTGAAAACAGACATAAAATATTCATTACGAATCATACTTGTGTCTTGCACCTCTACACAAAAGTGACCTTTTCAGAACCAACCATTGACAGTGGTCCTTTGAATTTTCAAGGTGCCATGCACTGGCATTACCTCATTAAACCATTCCTCATTTATCTTTTCCTGCCTCCTTCACCATCTCCCTAAATCTTTTTGAATGAATTTCATTGTGCTTCTCCTGATTTCTCATTTGGCATGGATCCAGTTTTTATTCCCCTTATGCCTTTGAGAAGTGCCTTGGGATATGTTTCTATGCTAAACCCACTATAAATGTGCTTTATGTTGTTTTTGTTGCAATAAGCGATTGCTCAACTGGAATGCTTTAAATCATATATTGTAATGTAATGGTATTTTACATTCTTTAATCACTTCTAAACATTTACATCATTACATTTTAAATCAAAATTTAAAATATCATTTTGTAGTTCAAATAGAAAATTAGCTTTTGCATTCAAGAATGGGTCTCATTTTCCTCTGCTGTTGTGAACTGGGGATGCGAATTTTTCTATGGGACAACCTAATTTCTCTTGAGTGAGTGTCTCTGTGTTGGTGTTTGCTTTAAGTAAGATGTCACGATGCATTTGGTGAGGAATGGATAGCAATTACCAACAACTAATTCTCTAGTGAAAGGGCCTTGCTGATTATCATTGTGGGTGGCATCTTCGACAAGACAATCTTTTAAATGGGAAATACAGACGAACTTCTTTAGATATGCGGTCTCATTTGAGGAAATAATTACTGAGTTTCAGGATATTAGAATACTGTGAAACTATCACTCTGAGCAGATCCCATTTTCCCCAAGCCTGCTGTTACAAACTTAACTTGCAAACCTTCCGCTCCAGTTAACTCTGCTGTTGGCCTGGCAATGATTTACAGAGTTTCCTTTTAATGCACAGTCAATGTTTACAGGATTGCTGCTCCTTTCTGCTTCCATTTCTCAGACAAAACTTTCCTTTTAAAGGGAGAGAGGATGGTGTTAAGGGTACTTGAATGACATTGATGTTTTACCTTGAACAACTGCATGCATCCCGTGTGGAAATATAGAAGTGGATTGTTTCCTTAAATCACACTCTTGAAGACTAACTGCAGTACTTGAGACAAGTAATATAAATTCATAAAGTACTTTTGCACATTAAGGTGCTTCAGTATTTACCAAGGTTATTCTTAGCAGAAATCCTCTGACAACTGATCGCTGGGGTAAAACAACTTTGAGTGTCAAAGAATTGAGAGTGTGTTGCTGGAAAAGCACAGCAGGTCAGGCAGCATCTGAGGAGCAGGAAAATCGACATTCCGGGCCAGATTTCTGGATGAAGGGCTCCGGCCCAGAATGTTGATTTTCCAGTTCCTTGGATGCTGCCTGACCTGTGTTTTTCCAGCAACACACTCTCAACTCTGATCTCCAGCATCTGCAGACCTCACTGTCTCCTTTGAGTGACAAAGATGTGAGTGAAGGCCATTGTCATGAAGGGTTTGTATTATGAGGAGTGCCGAGACTTGTCTTAATTACCTTTGTGGGATCATTGACTGTCACCCACTGTCATGCTGCACTTTTGTACCATTGAAAACTAGTATTTTCACATTGGTGGGTAATATTTCCTCTCTGCCAACTATGGAGAAGTTATCTAGACTTGAAATGTTAGCTTGCTCTCTCCCAACGGATGCTGCCTGACCTGCTGTGATTTCCAGCATTTTTTGTTTTCAGTACATATTCCAGTGTCTGCAGGAATTTGCTTGTAGACTTATGATCCCACGGGATATGTGTCCTTATAGAAACTCAAAATATGTTTCCCCATTGGTCTGGGATCACGATCTCCATCAGCCCTACCTGGCAAATCTTTAACAGTGCAACAAAATATTAACTCTGCTGATGTTGGTGGAAATGATGACAGGTATGCAGTCTGTTACATAACTAATATAAACCAACAAAACTTCTCCTTGTACCCGCATAGTGACATTTTATTATAAAGTGAGCAATGAGATTGCAAAGAAATTGGACTTTCTCCATAAAATGAGGATTTTCTTATTTTGGATTGATTCAGGTGTGAACTTCTCTTTGAAACTCCTTCATAAATCACCATCC
This sequence comes from Chiloscyllium plagiosum, assembly GCF_004010195.1. Lineage (NCBI taxonomy): Eukaryota > Metazoa > Chordata > Chondrichthyes > Orectolobiformes > Hemiscylliidae > Chiloscyllium > Chiloscyllium plagiosum. Next base: position 30,107,016 of record NC_057726.1, read on the forward strand.
AGAGATACATGAGAGATTTTCTGTCTTCTCAATGAAGTAGATTTATTGTTTTATTCTCTATAGAATGGACTGCAATAACAACTGTGACTTATTATTTCCAGTCAGATTCTGGTCACACCATGCTCTTTCAAGCAAAATAAAGAAATTAGCAACATGTGACAGTATGGCATGCAGTAACTTGGCATCATGGTGTTTTTTGAAAATAAGAGCTTTCAAACCCAAGGTATATCATTAGAGATGTATCTGTGTTTGAATGTTGTTTATTTTTTTTTCTGATTTCTTCTCTCTTCCTCTCCTGAAAGTATACAAGGTAACTGTGCTATTCTCCACCTCAGACAGGGGTCCATTCTCTGTTTATAAGCTTGTGTATTGTACTTAGACACAAAACATCACTCAGGAAGATTATGAAATCAAAAATCAACTGGGGTGAAGCTGTCCCTCTGATAAAGGTGCCTGCCTTGTTCTTCATTTGCTAATTTAAATGGAAGAATATGTAGGTGATGTTCCACAACCCTGTCTTTGTACATAGAATTGCTAACGAGTATAATGCATTTGTAGTTTTGTATGTCTTGTTGCTCAGAGTGATTCTGTTTCCAATGAACATTTTTGGGGATGGGCTGAGGCTAACAATCAGCTGAAGGAGAATTTTCTTTTTAGACATGACAATTCAGCGTATCAACCTAAAACAATCTGACGGGGGGTGGGGGAGCAGTTTCTGGGTGTTGTGGTGGTAATGTCCCTATATTTGAGCCAGGTGTCCTGGTCTCCGGTCCTACCTACTCCAGAGATGTGTAATAGCAACGCTGAACAGGCTGATTGAACAGGTTTGTTGTGTTTGAAATGGATCGGGGCTTGAATGTGAGATTTTATTGGTCTCTGTAGCTTGTTGCAAGTCAAGCCATGACACGAGAGAGTTACCTTGTGATCTTCAGCTTTTCACCTCAGTCACAGGGCAGCTGAGCTGCCAGCCACATTTCTTGGGGGAAGGTTCACGAGGTGGTGGAAGTGCTCACTATTGCTGAGACCTTCCAGCATACATGTCCCTGCACTCGTGTTAAAACTTCAGCTGCGCACAATGCCAGAGAGGGAAAACAGAAATTACTGGAAACGTTCAGCTGGTCTGGTAGCATCTGTGGAGAGAAATCAAAGTTAACATTTCGAATCAGGTGACCCTTCCTTGGAATCAGATGTTGCAAGCCAGTGGCAATCCCTCTCATTGCGGTATTCAAGCTTCAACACTGAAAACATGGCCCTGGAGAAAGGCAATCTGACCCCCTGCTTCACAGGAGCATTTTAACTGAATTCAACTTCCACTGTCAGCCATGATGGGATTTGAACCCGGGTCCCCAGAACATTACCTGGGTCTCTGGATTAACAGTCAGGCCTTTAACTCCCTTTCTCTCTGCTACCTCACACTCACACAACAAACTCTCTAATTCTACCGCGGCACAGGTCTCTCACCAGGTCTCATGGTCTACATCTCTCCCAATTGCATTCATCACAATCTCCCAAACTGCTAACCCTCCTGCCCTATGTGCTTCTTGCTCACTCACGGGGTGCTCCTCACTCCCTCTCCTCCTCACTCACTGGGGGCTCCTCACTACCTCGCCTCCTCACTCACTGGGGGCTCGTCACTACCTCTCCTCACTCACTGGGGGCTCCTCACTACCTCTCCTCACTCACTGGGGGCTCCTCACTACCTCTCCTCACTCGCTGGGGGCTCCTCACTACCTCCTACCTCTCCTCCTCACTCACTAGGTGCTTCACACTACCTCTCCTCCTCACTCACTGGGGGCTCCTCACTACCTCTCCTCACTCACTGGGGGCTCCTCACAACCTCTCCTCCTCACCCTGGGGGGCTCCTCATGACCTCTCCTCCTAACTCACTGGGGACACCTCACTACCACCCCTCACTCACTAGGGGCTCCTCAATACCTCTCCTCACTCACTGGCGGCAACTCACTACCTCTCCTACTCACTGGGGACTCCTCACTACCTCTCCTCCTCACTCACTGGGGACTCCTCACTACCTCACCTCCTCACTCACTGGGGGCACCTCACTACCTCTCCTACTCACTCACTGGGGCTCATCACTGTCTCTCCTACTCACTCACTGGGGGCACCTCACTACCTCTCCTACTCACTGGGGGCTCCTCACTACCTCTCCTCACTCACTGGGGACACCTCACTGTCTCTCCTACTCCCTCACTAGGGGCTCCTCACTACCTCTCCTCACTCACTGGGGGCTCCTCAATACCTCTCCTCACTCACTGAGCGGAACTCACTACCTCTCCTCCTCATTCACTGGGGCTCCTCACTACCTCTCCTCACTCACTGGGGGCACCTCACTACCTCTTCTACTCACTCACTGGGGGCACTCACTCCCACTCCCACTCACTCACTGGGGGCACCCCACTGTCTCTCCTACTCACTCACTGGGGGCATCTAACTACCTCACCTCTTCACTCACTGGGGGTTCCTCACTACCTCTCCTACTCACTCACTAGAGGCACCGCACAACCAAACTAACTTTTCTACTCACTCACTGGGGGCACCTCACTCCCTCTCCTACTCACTCACTGGGGGAACCTCACTGTCTCTCCTACTCACTCACTGGGGGCACCCCTCTACCTCTCCTACTCACTCACCAGGGATTCCTCACTACCTCTCCTACTCACGCACTGGGGGTTCCTCACTACCTCTCCTACTCACTCACAGGGGGCACCTCACTGACTCTCCTACTCACTCACTGGGGGCACCTCACACCCTCTTCTACTCACTCACTGGCGGAACCTCACTGTCTCTCCTACTCACTCACTGGGGCACCTCATTGTCTCTCCTACTCACTCATGGGGGCACCTCACTCCCTCTCCTACTCACTCACTGGGGGCACCCCACTTTCTCTCCTACTCACTCACTGGGGGCATTTAACTACCTCACCTCTTCACTCACTGGGGGTTCCTCACTACCTTTCCTACTCACTCACAGGAGGCACCGCACAACCTCACCCTTTCCTACTCACTCACTGGGGGCACCTCACTACCCCTCCTACTCAATCACTGGGGGCACCTCACTACCTCTCCCACTCACACTGCGTGCTCCTCATTACCTCTCCTACTCACTCACTAGGGGAACCTCACTGTCTCTCCTACTCACTCACTGTGGGCACCTCACTACCTCTCCTACTCACTCACTGGGGGTACCCCACTGTCTCCTACTCACTAACTGGGGGCATCTAACTACCTCTCCACCAGTCACTGGGGGTTCCTCACTACCTCTCCTCCTCACGCACTGGAGGCACCGCACAACCTCACTCCCTCTCCTACTTACTCACTGGGGGCACCTCACTACCTCTCCTACTCACTCACTGGGGGCACTTCACTCCCTCTCCTACTCACTCACTGGGGGTTCCTCACTCCCTCTTCTACTCACTTACTGGGGGCACCTCACTACCTCTCCTACTCACTCACTGGAGGTTCCTCACTACCTCTCCTACTCTCTCACTGGAGGTTCCTCACTACCTCTCCTACTCACTCTGCGTGCTCCTCACTACCTCTCCTACTCACTCTGCGTGCTCCTCACTTCCTCTCCTACTCACTCAATAGGGGCACCTCACTGTTTCTCCTACTCAGTCACTGGGGGCATCTCACTACTTCTTCTCACTCACTGCATGCTCCTCACTACCTCTCCTACTCACTCACTGGGGGCTCCTCACTCCCTCTCCTACACACTCATTGGGGGTTCCTCACAACCTCTTCTACTCACTCATTGGGGGCACCTCACTCCCTCTCCTACTCACTCACTGGGGGCACCTAACTACCTCACCTCACTCACTGGGGGCTTTTCACTACCTCTCCTCCTCACTCACTGGGGGCTCCTCACTGTCTCTCCTCCTCACTCACAGGGGGCTCCTCACTACCTCTCCTCACTCACGGGGTCTCCTCACTACCTCTCCTACTTACTCACTGGGTGCTTCTCACAACTCTCCTACTCACTTACTTGGGGCATCTCACTGTCTCTTCTACTCACTCTCTGGGGGCACCTCACTGTCTCTCCTATTCACTCATTGGGGGCACCTCACTACCACTCCTCACTCACTGGGATCTCCTCGCTACCTCTCCTACTCTCTCACTGGAGGTTCCTCACTACCTATTCTACTCACTCATTCATTGGGTCACTTCACTACCCCTCTTACTCACTCATTGGATCTCCTCACTACCTCTCCTACTCAGTCACTGGGGGCCCCTCACTCCCTCTCCTACTCACTCACTAGGGGCACCTCACTGTCTCTCCTACTCACTCACTGGGGGCACCTCACTACATCTCCTACACACTCACTCACTGGGGCCACCCCACTGTCTCTCCTACTCACTCACTGGGGCTACCTAACTACCTATCCTACTCACTCACTGGAGATTCCTCACTACCTCTCCTACTCACTCACTGGAGATTCCTCACTACCTCTCCTACTCACTCACTGGAGGCACCGCACTACATCTTCTACTGACTCACTCATTGGGTCACCTCACTACCCCTCTTACTCACTCATTGGGTTACCTCACTACCTCTCCTTCTCACTCTGCGTGCTCCTCTCTACCTCTCCTACTCACTCACTAGGGGCTCCTCACTGTTTCTCCTACTCAGTCACTGGGGGCATCTCACTACTTCTTCTCACTCACTGCATGCTCCTCACTACCTCTCCTACTCACTCACTGGAGACACCTCACTTCTCTATTCCACACTCTCTGGGGGCTCCTCACTACCTCTCCTCACTCACTGGGATCTCCTCACTACCTTTCCTACTCACTCACTGGGTGCTCCTCACAACTCTCCTACTCACTCACTGGGGGTTCCTCACTCCCTCTCCTACTCACTCACTGGGGCACCTCACTACCTCTCCTACTCACTCACTGGGAGTTCCTCACTACCTCTCCTACTCACTCACTGGGGGCACCTTACTACCTCTTCTATTCACTCACTGGGGGCACCTCACTCCCACTCTCACTCCCACTCATTCACTAGGGGCACCTAACTACCTCACCTCTTCACTCACTGGGGGTTCCTCACTACCTCTCCTACTCACTCACTAGTGGCACCGCATAACCACACTACCTCTTCTACTCACTCACTGGGGGCACCTCACTCCCTCTCCTACTCACTCACTGGGGGAACCTCACTGTCTCTCCTACTCACTCACTGGGGGCATCCCACTACCTCTCCTACTCACTCACTGGGGGTTCATCACTACCTCTCCTACTCACTCACCGGGGATTCCTCACTACCTTTCCTACTCACTCACTGGGGGCACCTCACTACCTCTCCTACTCACTCACTGGGGGTTCATCACTACCTCTCCTACTCACTCACTGGGAGCACCTCACTGTCCCTCCTACTCAATCACTAGGGGAACCTCACTGTCTCTCCGACTCACTCAATGGGGCCACCTCACTACCTCTCCTACTCACTCACTGGGGGCACACCACTGTCTCCTACTCACTCACTGGGGGCATCTAACTACCTCACCTCCACTCACTGGGGGTTCCTCACTCCCTCTCCTACTTACTCACTGGGGGCACCTCACTGTCTCTCCGACTCACTCACAGGGGGCACCTCACTACCTCTCCTACACACTCACTCACTGGGGACACCTCATTGTCTCTATTCCACACTCTCTGGGGGCTCCTCACTACCTCTCCTCACTCACTGGGATCTCCTCACTACCTTTCCTACTTACTCACTGGGTGCTCCTCACAACTCTCCTACTCACTTACTTGGGGCACCTCACTGTCTCTTCTCACTCTCTGGGGCTACCTCACTACCTCTCCTACTCACTCACTGGGGGCACCCCACTGTCTCCAACTCACTCACTGGGGGCATCTAACTACCTCATCTCCACTCACTGGGGGCACCTCACTACCTCTCCTACTCACTCACTGCATGCTCCTCACTACCTCTCCTCCGCACTAGGGGTACCTCACTGTCCCTTCTACTCACTCACTGGGGGCACCTCACTCCCTCTCCTACTCAGTCACTAGGGGCTCCTCAATACCTCTCCTAGTCACTCTCTGGGGCTACCTCACTACCTCTCCTACTCACTCTCTGGGGGCACCCCACTGTCTCTCCTATTCACTCCCTGGGCGCACCTAACTACCTCACCTCTTCACTCACTGGGGGCACCTCACTCCCTCTCCTACTCACTCACTGGCGGAACCTCACTACCTCTCCTACTCAGTCACTGGGGGCACCTCACTCCCTCTCCTACTCACTCACTAGAAGCACCTCACTGTCTCTCCTACTCACTCACTGGGGGCACCTCACTACCTCTCCTACTCACTCACTGGGGCCACCCCACTGTCTCTCCTAATCACTCACTGGGTCCACCTCACTACCTATCCTACTCACTCACTGGGGGCACCTCACTACCTCTCCTACTCACTCACTGGAGGCACCGCGCTACATCTTCTACTGACTCACTCATTGGGTCACCTCACTACCCCTCTTACTCACTCATTGGGTTACCTCACTACCTCTCCTACTCACTCTGCGTGCTTCTCACTACCTCTCCTACTCACTCACTCGGGGCACCTCACTGTTTCTCCTATTCATTCACTGGGGGCATCTCACTACTTCTTATCACACTGCAATCTCCTCACTCCCTCTCCTACTCACTCACTGGGGACACCTCACTGTCTCTATTCCACACTCTCTGTGGGCTCCTCACTACCTCTCCTCACTCACTGGGATCTCCTCACTACCTTTCCTACTCACTCACTGGGTTCTTCTCACAACTCTCCTACTCACTTACTTGGGGCATCTCACTGTCTCTTCTACTCACTCACTGGGGGCACCTCACTCCCTCTCCTACTCAGTCACTGGGGGCTCCTCAATAACTCTCCTAGTCACTCACTGGGGGCACCTCACTACCTCTCCTATTCACTCACTAGGGGCACCTCACTGCCTCTCCTACTCACTCACTGGGGGCACCTAACTACCTCACCACACTCACTGGGGGCTCCTCACTGTCTCTCCTCCTCACTCACTGGGGGCGCCTCACCACCTCTCCTCACTCACTGGGTCTCCTCACTACCTCTGCTACTCACTCACTGGGTGCTCCGCATAACTCTCCTACTCACTTATTTGGGGCACCTCACTGTCTCTCCTACTCACTCACTGGGCGCACCTCACTCCCTCTCCTACTCACTCACTGGGGGCACCTCAGTCTCTCCTACTCACTCACTGGGGCACCTCACTACCTCTCCTACTCACTCACTGGGGGTTCCTCAATACCACTCCTACTCACTCACTGGGGGCACCTCACTACCACTCACTCACTGGGGGCACCCCACTGTCGCTCCTACTCACTGACTGGGGGCATCTAACTACCTCACCTCTTCACTCACTGGGGGTTCCTCACTACCTCTCCTACTCACCCACTAGAGGCACCGCACAACCAAACTACCTCTTCTACTCACTCACTGGGGGCACCCCACTACCTCTCCTACTCACGCACTGGGGGTTCCTCACTACCTCTCCTACTCACTCACAGGGGATTCCTCACTACCTCTCCTACTCATGCACTGGGGACACCTCACGACCTCTTATACACACTCACTGAGGGCACCTCACTCCCTCTCCCACTCACTCACTGGGGGCACCTCACTCCCTCGCCTACTGACTCACTGGGAGCACCTCACTACCTCTCCTACTCACTCACTGGGGGCACCTAACTACCTCACCACACTCACTGGGGGCTCCTCACTGTCTCTCCTCCTCACTCACTGGGGGCGCCTCACCACCTCTCCTCACTCACTGGGTCTCCTCACTAGGGCACCCCACTACCTCTCCTACTCACTCACGGGGGATTCCTCACTACCTCTCCTACTCACTCACTGGGGGCACCTCACTTTCTCTCCTACTCACTCACTGGGGGCATCTAACTACCTCACCTCTTCACTCACTGGGGGTTCCTCACTACCTTTCCTACTCACTCACTGGAGGCACCACACTACATCTTCTACTGACTCACTCATTGGGTCACCTCACTACCCCTCATACTCACTCATTGGGTTACCTCACTACCTCTCCTACTCACTCTGCGTGCTACTCACTACCTCTCCTACTCACTCACTCGGGGCACCTCACTGTTTCTCCTACTCAGTCACTGGGGGCATCTCACTACTTCTTCTCACTCACTGCAATCTCCTCACTCCCTCTCCTACTCACCACTTGGGGAACCTCACTGTCTCTCCTACTCACTCACTGGGGGCACCCCACTACCTCTCCTACTCACTCACTGGGGGCACCCCACTGTCTCTTCTACTCACTCACTGGGGGCACCTCACTACCTCTCCTACTCACGCACTGGGGGCACCTCACTACCTCTTATACTCACTCACTGAGGGCACCTCACTCCCACTCACTCACTGGGGGCACCTCGCTCCCTCGCCTACTCACTCACTGGGAGCACCTCACTACCTCTCCTACTCACTCACTGGGGGCACCACACTTTCTCTCATACTCACTCACTGGGGGCATCTAACTACCTCACCTCTTCACTCACTGGGGGTTCCTCACAACCTTTCCTACTCACTCACTGGAGGCACCACACACCCTCACTCCCTCTCCTACTCACTCACTGGGGGCACCTCACTACCTCTCCTACTCACTCACTGGGGGCACCCCACCGTCTCCTACTCACTCACTGGGTGCATCTAACTACCTCACCTCCACTCACTGGGGGTTCCTCACTACCTCTCCTCCTCACTCACTGGAGGCACCGCACAACCTCACTCCCTCTCCTACTTACTCACTGGGGGCACCTCACTACCTCTCCTACTCACTCACTGGGGGCACTTCTCTCCCTCTCCTACTCATTCACTGGGGGCACCTCACTACCCCTCCTACTCACTCACTGGGGGCACCCCACTACCTCTCCTACACACTGCGTGCTCCTCACTACCTCTCCTACTCACTCACTAGGGGCACCTCACTGTCTCTCTTACTCACTCATTGGGTGCACCTCACTACCTCTCCTACTCACTCACTGGAGGCACCTCACTACCTCTTCTACTCACTCAATGGGGGCTCCTCACTACCTCTCCTACTCACTCACAGGGGGCATCTCACTGACTCTCCTACTCAATCCGTGGGGGCACCCCACTGTCTCTCCTACTCACTCACTGGGGGCACCTCACTACCTCTCCTACTCACTCTGCGTGCTCCTCACTACCTCTCCTCCTCACTCACTGGGGACACCTCACTGTCTCTCCTCACTCACTGGGGGCTCCTCACTACCTCTCCTCACTCCCTGGCGGCTCCTCACTACCTCTCCTCCTCACTCACTGGGGGTTCCTCATATCTCTCCTCACTCCCTGGCGGCTCCTCATTACCTCTCCTCCTCACTCACTGGGGGTTCCTCATATCTCTCCTCACTCACTGGGAGCTCCTCACTACCTCTCCTACTCACTTACTTGGGGCACCTCACTGTCTCTCCTACTCACTCACTGGTTTCACCTCACTCCCTCTCCTACTCACTCACTGGAGGATCGTCATTACCTCTCCTAGTCACTCACTGGGGGCACTGTCTCTCCTACTCACTCTCAGGGGGCACCCCACTGTCTCTCCTACTCACTCCCTGGGGGCACCTAACTACCTCTCCTACTCAGTCACTGTGGGCACCTCACTCCCTCTCCTACTCACTCACTAGGGGCACCCCACTGTCTCTCCTACTCACTCACTGGGGGTTCCTCACTCCCTCTCCTACTCACTCACTGGGGGCACCTCACTACCTCTCCTACTCACTCACTGGGGGCACCTCACTACCTCTCCTACTCACTCACTGGAGGTTCCTCACTACCTCTCCTACTCTCTCACTGGAGGTTCCTCACTACATCTTCTACTCACTCATTCATTGGGTCACCTCACTACCCCGCTTACTCACTCATTGGGTCACCTCACTACCACTCCTACTCACTCTGCATGCTCCTCACAACCTCTCCTACTCACTCACTAGGGGCACCTCACTGTTTCTCCTACTCAGTCACTGGGGGCATCTCACTACTTCTTCTCACTCACTGCAATCTCCTCACTACCTCTCCTCACTCACTGGGGTCTCCTCACTACCTTTCCTACTCACTCACTGGGTGCTTCTCACAACTCTCCTACTCACTTACTTGGGGCACCTCACTGTCTCTTCTACTCACTCACTGGGGGCACCTCACTCCCTCTCCTACTCAGTCCCTGGGGGCTCCTCAATACCTCTCCTAGTCACTCACTGGGGGCACCTCACTACCTCTCCTATTCACTCACTGGGGGCACCTCACTGCCTCTCCTACTCACTCACTGGGGGCACCTAACTACCTCACCCCACTCACTGGGGGCACCTCACTACCTCTCCTACTCACTCACTGGGGGTTCCTCACTACCACTCCTACTCACTCACTGGGGGCACCACACTCCCACTCACTCACTGGGGGCACCCCACTGTCTCTCCTACTCACTGACTGGGGGCATCTAACTACCTCACCTCTTCACTCACTGGGGGTTCCTCACTACCTCTCCTACTCACTCACTTGAGGCACCGCACAACCAAAGTACCTCTTCTACTCACTCACTGGGGGCACCTCACTGTCTCTCCTACTCACCACTTGGGGATCCTCACTACCTCTCCTATTCACTCACTGGGGGCACCTCACTGCCTCTCCTACTCACTCACTGGGGGCACCTAACTACCTCACCCCACTCACTGGGCGCACCTCACTCCCTCTTCTACTCACTCACTGGGGGCACCTCACTGTCTCTCCTACTCACTCACTGGGGGCCCCTCACTACCTCTCCTACTTACTCACTGGGGATTCCTCACTACCACTCCTACTCACTCACTGGGGGCACCACACTCCCACTCACTCACTGGGGCACCCCACTGTCTCTCCTACTCACTGAATGGGGGCATCTAACTACCTCACCTCTTCACTCACTGGGGGTTCCTCACTACCTCTCCTACTCACTCACTAGAGGCACCGCACAACCAAACTACCTCTTCTACTCACTCACTGGGGGCACCTCACTGTCTCTCCTACTCACCACTTGGGGAAGCTCACTACCTCTTCTACTCACTCACTGGGGGCACCTCACTCCCTCTCCTACTCACCACTTGGGGAACCTCACTGTCTCTCCTACTCACTCACTGGGGGCACCTCGCTACCTCTCCTACTCACGCACTGGGGGCACCTCACTACCTCTCCTACTCACTCACTGGAGGCACCGCACAACCTCAATCCCTCTCCTACTTACTCACTGGGGGTACCTCACTCCCTCTCCTACTCACTCACTGGGGGCACCTAACTGCCTCACCTCACTCACTGGGGGCTCCTCACTGTCTCTCCTCCTCACTCACTGGGGGCTCCTCACTGTCTCTCCTCCTCACTCACAGGGGGCTCCTCACTACCTCTCCTCACTCACGGGGTCTCCTCACTACCTCTCCTACTCACTCACTGCATGCTCCTCACTACCTCTCCTCCGCACTAGGGGCACCTCACTGTCCCTCCTACTCACTCACTGGAGACTCCTCACTACCTTTCCACACTCACTGTGGGCTCCTCACTACTTCTTCTCACACATTGCGTGCTCCTCACTACCTCTCTTACTCACTCACTGGGGACACCTCACTACCTATCCTACTCACTCACTGGAGGTTCCTCACTACCTCTTCTACTCACTCACTCATTGGGTCACCTCACTACCCCTCTTACTCACTCATTGGGTCACCTCAATACCTCTCCTACTCACTCTCTGGGGGCATCCCACTGTCTCTCCTACTCACTCCCTGGGGGCACCTAACTACCTCACCTCTTCACTCACTGGGTGTTCCTCACTACCTCTCCTACTCAGTCACTAGGGGCACCTCACTGTCTCTCCTACTCACTCACTGGGGGCACCTCACTACCTCTCCTACTCACTCACTGGAGGTTCCTCACTACCTCTCCTACTCACTCACTGGAGGCACCGCACTACATCTTCTACTGACTCACTCATTGGGTCACCTCACTACCCCGCTTACTCACTTATTGGGTTACCTCACTACCTCTCCTACGCACTCTGCATGCTCCTCACTACCTCTCCTACTCAGTCACTGGGGGCATCTCACCACGTCTTCTCACTCACTGCAATCTCCTCACTACCTCTCCTCACTCACTGGGATCTCCTCACTACCTTTCCTACTCACTCACTGGGTGCTCCTCACAACTCTCCTACTCACCTACTTGGAGCACCTCACTGTCTCTTCTACTCACTCACTGGGGGCACCTCACTCCCTCTCCTACTCAGTCACTGGGGGCTCCTCAATACCTCTCCTATTCACTCACTGGAGGCTCCTCACTGTCTCTCCTCCTCACTCACCACCTCTCCTCACTCACCTGGTCTCCTCACTACCTCTCCTACTCACTCACTGGGTGCTGCTCACAACTCTCCTACTCACTTACTTGGGGCACCTCACTGTCTCCCCTACTCACTCACTGGGGCACCTCACTGTCTCTCCTATTCACTCACTGGGGGCACCTCACTGTCTCCCCTACTCACTCACTGGGGGCACCTCACTGTCTCTCCTACTCACTCACTTGGGGCACCTCACTGTCTCTCCTACTCACTCACTGGGGGCACCTCACTACCTCTCCTAGTCACTCACTGGGGGTTCCTCACTACCTCTCCTACTCACTCACTGGGGGCACCTCACTACCTCTTCTACTCACTCACTGGGGGCACCTCACTCCCTCTCCTACTCACTACTGGGGGCACCTCACTGTCTCTCCTACTCACTCACTGGGGGCACCCCACTACCTCTCCTACTCACTCACTGCATGCTCCTCACTACCTCTCCTCCGCACTAGGGGCACCTCACTGTCTCTCCTACTCACTCACTGGAGACTCCTCACTACCTCTCCTACTTACTCACTGGTGCTCCTCACTACCTTTCCTCACTCACTGGGGGTACCTCACTACCTCTTCTACTCATTCACTGTGGGCTCCTCACTACCTCTCCTATTCACTCACTGGGGGCACCTCACTACTGCGTGCTCCTCACTACCTCTCCTCACTCACTAGGTGGACCTCACTGTCTCTCCTACTCACTCACTGGGGACTCCTCACTACCTCTCTTCATTTACTGGGGGCTCCTCACTACCTCTCCTCACTCACTGGGGGCTCCTCACTACCTCTCCTATTCACTCACTGGGGGCACCTCACTACCTCTCCTACTCACTCACTGGGGGCACCTCGCTACCTCTGCTACTCACTTACTTGGGGCACCTATCTGTCTCTCCTACCCAGTCACTGGGGACACCTAACTACCTTTCCTCACTCACTGTGGGCTCCTCACTACTTCTTCTCACTCATTGCGTGCTCCTCACTACCTCTCTTACTCACTCACTGGGGGTACCTCACCACCTCTACCACTCATTCACTGTTTGCTCCTCACCACCTCTCCTATTCACTCACTGGGGGCACCTCACTACCTCTCCTCCTCACTCACTGGGGACACCTAGCTACCTCTGCTACTCATTTACTTGGGGCTCCTCACTCCCTCTCCTCCTCACTCACTGGGGGCACCTCACTACCTCTCCTCACTCACTGGGTGCTCCTCACTATCTCTCCTCACTCACTGGGGCACCTCGCTACCTCTCCTACTCACTCACTGTGGGTTCCTCACTACCTCTCCTCACTCACTGGGGGTACCTCACTACCTCTCCTACTCACTCACTGGGGGGCACCTCACTACTTCTTCCCACTCACTCCGTGTTCCTCACTACCTCTCCTCACTCACTAGGGGCACCTCACTGTCTCTCCTACTCACTCACTGGGTGCTCCTCACTACCTCTCCTCATTTACTGGGGGTTCCTCACTACATCTCCTATTCACTCACTGGGGCACCTCACTACCTCTCCTACTCACTCACTGGGGGCACCTCGCTACCTCTGCTACTCACTTACTTGGGTCACCGCACTGTCTCTCCTACCCACTCACTGGGGGCACCTAACAACCTTTCCTCACTTACTGTGTGTTCCTCACTACTTCTCTTACTCACTCACTGGGACACCTCATTGTCTCTCCTACTCACTCACTGGGTGCTCCTCACTACCTCTCCTCACTCACTGGGAGCTCCTCAATACCTCTCCTCACTCACTGGAGGCTCCTCACTACCTCTCCTCCTCACTCACTGGGGGCTCCCCACTACCTCTCCTCACTCACTGAGAGCTCCTCACAGTCTTTCCTACTCACTCACTTGGGGCACCTCACTCCCTCTCCAACTCACTCATTGCGTACTCCTCACTACCTCTCCTACTCACTGACTGCGGGCACCTCACTACCTCTCCTACTCATTTACTAGGGGCACCTCACTGTCTCTCCTACTCACTCACTAGTGGTTCTTCACTAACTCTCCTCCTCACTCACTGGATGCTCCTCACTACCTCTTCTACTCACTCACTGGGGGCACCTCACTGTCTCTCTTACTCACTCTCTGGGGGCACCTCACTACCTCTCCTACTCACTCACTGGCGGCTCCTCACTACCTCTCCTACTCACTCACTGGGAGCTCCTCAGTACCTCTCCTCACTCACTGGGGGCTCCTCACTACCTCTCCTCCTCACTCACTGGGGGCTCCCCACTACCTCTCCTCACTCACTGGGGGCTCCTCACTGTCTCTCCTACTCACTCACTGGGGGCACCTCACTGTCTCTCCTACTCACTCACTGGGGGCTCCTCACTGTCTCTCCTACTCATGCATCAGCCATGTGCTGCTCATGTAGCTGCCACTATCATATTTGATCTCTCCCTTTGTCTCATTGCAGGCAACATTGATCAAGGGGAAAGGCACGGATCTGACCAGGAAAGGGAACAACCATTTTGTTTTGTGGGATTGGGGGAGTCAATAGGCAACCAACTTAGTACACTTCACTATGCTGTTCTCCCCATAGCACCAGCATTAGGTCATTCTAAATCTGAACAAACTTTTATCCCTCCACTCCACTCCACTTCTCAGGGGGAAGTGACATTACCCTTTGAACATGCACCATCAAGGCGTCCCACTGTGCTCTCCACCAGCTCAGAAGCTCTCACCTCAGTGAGCTCTTTTTCGAGATGACACAATCTGGTGAGAACGTCATTGACACATCTCTGGCATTGGCTGAGGAAGATATATCTCAAGTCTCCTAGAGACCAGGCACCTGCCATTTGATAAGCCCCTCCTCAGATACAACTGGGTTAGTCAAACTGCAGCAATAGCCACAAAACAGCAGGCAGTCAGTTAGTTGGATTGAAAGGTGGAGATGTCCAACGATATTGCCTGTTCCGGCTTACATGTGTTTCGCTGTTTCCATGTAGAGGTTAGTGACCATCTTGGGGAGCCAGGTCCAGCATGCTGCATAGACCTGCCTTTTACCACTCTAGCCCTGGCCATTCAGCATCAATGGAAAAGCAAGTGGAGGATAGGGGACCTTAATCTCACCTTGTGTGCCCCTTCCCTAAGGGAGGCAGCGTGTTTCCAGCATGTGACTGAGGAGCCACAGATAATACCCCAGAGGCTTCTTTTCAGGACACTGTAGATGAGTTTAATCTCTCCATCGCCCCTCTGCCTGTGATCCTAAACCCTGCAGTTGTTCATGCTGAAGGAGTTAAAACTGTTTCTGGGCAGGAGACTGCTATTGGGCCTGGGCCCTCTGGGTGCAACAGTACCAGGGAACACCCACCAAGTTTTCTAAACCAATAGGGTCAACCACAGAATAGGAACCATCTGCCCATCTGTAGAAGTTGGGACTGCAATTGCATGTAATAGAAGGGAGAGGAAGGAGAAAACATACCTGGGAACTATATGAAAGTAAATAATGTTACACTTCTGTAAATACATATTCACTTCTACTGTTAAATTACTGTTGTATAATGTTTGCACTCAGAGCTGGTTAAATTGCACATGTGAGAAATGAGCTTGCCTCTTCAGGTATCCCATGAATGAAAGAAGTTGCAATTGTCCAGGCATTGGTCATCTCTCACAAGCAACTGAATTCTTGACTGCAGATGGTCTCGGCCATCAAGGACCCTTAGATTGTGACATTGAGGACTGAAACCGGTCCAGACTTTTCAATTTAATTTCACAACAGTGAGGCTAACAGTGATGAGTGGAGAGTGTGTTAGGATCTGTGTTGCACACATCATTCCACACTTATGAGTAAGAGTTTAGAATCAGTGATGATTCCACACATCTCTCGAGGGAAAAATTCATTCTCTATATTGGCTTTTCAAGGGAGTGCACTGGCATTCTCCCTCCCAGCACTTTGACTTACAGAGAAAGGTTGCACAAAGTGCTGTGTCTCGTGTCACACCATCCTTGAGAACGCTCAAGAATTTCAAGGCAACTGAGCGGGCAGTGCAAACTCTAAAGAGTTGATGGGTTACTGATGATGGAAGGGTTAAAAGGAAATTCCTCTCAACCTGCTGGCTATTATGGGCCAGCTTCACTATACACCACTTATTTATGGTATCCTGACAGATACCTTAATAACTGTATAACTGATGTTAGTGCAATGCCTCACTGCTGTTCATTTTCCCTAATAGTCAAGTTGGATATGTGTACATGGTTTAAAGAAAATATCAAGTGTACAATGACATGGCTAATGAGACATTTGTGCAGCAACACAATAGATCAAGAATTACAAAATAACAAAATCCATGTGTCCATAGCAAATGATGTTTGGCAGATTAACTGCCAAATCTGAACCTATTAAACAAGTCCAAATCCAATTCATTCACTCTGGAAGCAGCTTTCAATTCGATTTTGTCCAGCTGCTTGATTTCTGAATTGCTCTGCCATGCTCTCTTCAGCATTGCTCCTGCTCCATGTCCTGATTCTCAGTCTCAACCTCATCTTCATCTGCAAAAGATTGCTGTCAATTCCCCAGTACGTCTGCATTCAGACATCTCCTATTTATTCCCAGTTATGAAAGGCACAGCCAGCCACAATGCTGCAGGGTACAATTTTGGGGCTTTTATGCTAGGCCCCACTGCAGAAGCCTAGGCATTCATACCTCATCCTATGGTCTGTCTCACTATGGATCTGGTCAAAGCTTGATCAGGGTTGTATCTTTGCTTTGCGATTGTCTGAGGGTCTTGTAAATATGTGTGGAGGGGGTAGCCCTTGTCTCTCAGCAGTCATCCCTGCATGGACCAAGGTTGTCAGAGTGAATTCTCTAGTGACCTGGCAGAAACATTTAATTCATGGATGTTCCTGAGCGCTGATGAGTGTTGAAGGGCTGAAGTGGGGCCTGAGAGCAGGTATAATTGTATATGAGGCTGACAATTTGCCAATGCTGATTTGTGTGGGTGAAGTGTCAAGGAGGAGATGGAGAAAAATCTTTCAGCTACAGAAGAAGAATGATTGCTGAGGGGAATGATGATCTAGTTGCTCTGCTGAATATGGAGAACTCTAATTTATTTGTGCTATGATTTTAGATGTTTAAAAACTTTGTGTAATGAGAATTGTTTTAATATTGAGGTTTCTGTCTAATTTTACTATTAAGATTTCGAATTGTGCTCATTGTGCACTTCCTTTGGAGTGTGTCAATAGTGGGGAGATAATATGTGCAGGGCAGGGTGTGAGACTTGCTGCTTATGATCCTAGTTCAGAAATGTAGCATAGTGGAGGAGGTGAGCTGAGATGTTCATTAGATGGATGAGCTTTTGGAGCTGCACAAAATATTTGTAATTTGTGTGGTGGGGTCAAAGGTCTCAAATCTAGATATTGATTTAGCTTTTATTTGCTGCTAGTAATGATCTACAGATTGATTCGAAAGTGAATTTGTAAATGCTTAAAAGTATTTGGCATCAAAAGTCCAAAATTTGGCTCTATAGTGTTGCTGTCAGTAGCATTATAGAATGCCACAACTCCATCATGGTCAGCCAGACTGCTTTTCAACAATTCACAAATGTCCACATGCTGCACTGTGACTTTATTAAAGTAGCCCAGCCTTGGATGTTTACAGCATGGGATGTAAAGAACTTCAAAGGCCTCCTGAACTAAAAATAAGAAAAATCAAGTGCAGAGTTTATTTTAAAAAAAAGTCAAAGCAATAACTTTTGACAAATGTAATAAAATGGATGATCTATATTAAGAGTGACTTATGTAAGTGTTACAAAATATGCATTATAAATAAAATGTAAATTGTATAAATTTTGTGATATCTTATGCTGGAGTGATATTAACATTATTCATCCTTAAATAATTCCTTCATACAAAGAGCATTTCTATGTTCTGGCCATTCTCAGTTTTTTAAAATATCATTCATGAGGATGTTTCATTGAAATACAATCATTTTGCAGTCTAAACTGTTTAATAAGCTCACATACTATTTGTTGAATCATCTAGAGTACAGAAGTCTGGTTTTGATTAAATATTCTCTGTTAAACAGGAGGGCTGGACAGTGATCAGTTATGCTTAGAGTCTAATCTGTTACCAATAGCAACGCCAGTATTGTGCATTACAATTCAGTAATGTTATTTATGTAAGATATTAACAGTGTAGTTTCCACATTGAACTTCTTAATGAACACCAGACCCAATTTGGCCTTTTGCAACAAATGCATCTGGTGAAGTTCAGACTCTGGGGTGTGCCAATGTGTTTCTTCAGCCAAGGGAATCCATCTTGAGAGTTTTCTTATCTGTAGGCACTGATTCCTTTCCAGGATCTGGTTGTGTGGTGGCAATCAGCTCACTCCAACTTCGCCAAATGACCATTTTCCAATGTGCATGTCAGAAACCAGGAGCTTGCCAAGCATTTGATTGATATTGGAACAGCCAACTATTACTAACTACTATCCATTTTATTACATTTGTCAATACTTATTGGAGGATGACAATGATTCTGATTCTTGCAAGATAAATCTCCATAGGGATGTTGATGTTCATCTGTCATTGCTTCTGAAGCAAAAATGTGAAAGCATTGGAAAAATAATGGCTCAGTTTTATGGTTAGTGAAAAAGGGTTAGAGTTTGCTGTTGACTTTGAAAGAAATCATCCATAAACATCTAGCAATCTTTGAATGCCCGAATTTCATTTTTTTCCAACTTTAATTTAATTTTGGAGGCAGATGTAGTGAATGCCATCAAACAGGCTAATCAGGTAATCATTGAAGAATTCTGACAGACAGCAAACCAAGAAGGAGACAGTGAGGACTGCAGATGCTGGAGATCAGAGTTGAGATTGTGGTGCTGGAAAAGCACAGCAGGTGAGGCCACATCCATGGAGCAGGAGAATCAACATTTTCGGGCATAATCCCTTCATCAGGAAAGGCTTCTTGATGGGCTTTATGCCCAAAACGTCATTTCTCCCGCTCCTCCAGTGCTGAACAAACCAGGAAGTGGAAAGCACAACTTATAGTTTCACTTCTTAATATAATTTTAGAGACCAAAATGAAGGTGTAAGGTAGAAGCTGAAATGTTGTAACATTAAAAAACAATTTTTTTTTGTCATAATCAAGAAATTTGGTACTTAATAAACATAAAACTTATAGGGTTTGAGCGCTTTTAAAGCTGTAATAATGACTTAACATATTAAAAACCGTTAACTTTCAATTAACAAGACATAAACTTTTCAAAGGGTTTTGCAATGACACTAAGAGCATAAAATGTGGAGGTGCTAGTCAGATCGAGTAATTTTTAAAATTGCTATTTGTAAGGACTTCAACTGTGGCCACTTGGGAAATTATTGACAAGGACTTTTGGATTTCCACATTGCCATTGGCAAATTCACTGTTAAGAGGTTGCTTTCAGTTTTGTAATCACTGGGTAACACGGGTGAAACCTGACAGTTTCACTGTCAACACAATCACAAAATCAGGTCAGAGTAAAGACACAGGGAATTCTGAAAAGGTGACGTTGAAGAAGATACTACAGAATAATTGGTACAAACAATTACATCTGGAATATTGCTTTGAATCAAATTGAGTGTAAGATACAGGGACATGGGTCCAATTCAGCAGAAACTAACTTTAGGACTGATAGCAGAATTCTTCATGCAGAATGGACAGTAAGGAAAAACAGCTAAAGGGAAAACTCTGGCTTCATTTCATAAACAATGA
>NC_057726.1:30127634-30131790 GCF_004010195.1 Chiloscyllium plagiosum
GAAGGTAATTTTCAGTTTGTACAGAATGGACATAATTGTCTTTATAGGATAGAGAAGACTTGATATATTCAATTAAAAAATGCTTTGTATGTATTACTTCCAACAGGAGATGTGGTACATCATATTGAAAGATTATACAATGACAAAGCTGAGTGACAAATCCCTAAGTGATTAGTATCAGCAGTATGAACCTATTGTCTCCTCTGCAGCAGATTCCATCTTCAACCTCATCCTCAAAGGTCCTTTCCTTCAACGCTAGTTGAGCTACATGATGCCAGAATCTAAAGTTGTGGTTGTGAAAGTGTTATCAGAGATTTGGTGTATCTGTAGCCTTTCATGACGTGATCCTGTTGGCTAACTAGGTGGCAGTTCTTGGCTGTCTTCAAGCAGAAATGCAAAAGAAGAGACTGGGGTGATGGAATGAGAATGGGTTAGAAAGCAGCAACTTTTTCACGCAGAGGGTGGTACGTGTATGGAATGAGCTGCCAGTGGAAGTGGTGGAAGCTGGTACAATTGCAACATTTAAAAGGTATCTGGATGGATATATGAATAAGAAGGGTTTGGAAGGATAAGGGCCGGGTGCTGGCAGGTAGCACTAGATTGGGTTGGGATATCTGGTCAGCATGGATGGGTTGGACCAAAGGGTCTGTTTCTGTGCTGTACATCTCTATGTCTCTATGACTATGACTCTATCTGCAATGTGCACTTTATGCCAGACAGGAAGAGTGTGATATAGGATCGCAAACTACATAAGGTAGAAACACAAACAGAATTCTGAATGTCTTGAGCAGTGCCGGTTGTCACACCTGATTCCATGATGTGAGGCACTATCTCCTCCATGGAGTTCAGGCTTCAGGCATGGTTTCCCCTTCTAGTTCTCTGCTTCTCCCTTCTATTATTCAAGAGAGACAGACTGTCAGAATGTATCTAATATAATTTGATTGGGGGCTATGCCTGCCATTCCTGAACAGCTGGAGATACATGGAAACAACAAGAGCTGGTGCTGAGACTGGCAGCCTTGGGAAGTGTGTCGGGCTGAGGTGGGATATCTCACTATTTTAGAATGAGTGCTGATATCTGAGCCATGATGCTATGGTGCATTGATCAGCTGGACGGGCTGGAGCAATGGTGAGTAGGAGATGTGTGACGCTGCAATCAACAAGTGGTAATTGAAATATTTTGGGTGCTGCAGCCAGATACTCAGGGCCAGACTCTGAAAGGTGACCACCCTGAATCTCATTCTGTCCTCAGTGTTTGTCTTAAGAGGATCTTTGGTCCCCTACAGGAACATAGCATTTTTCCACCTTTCAATGTGTCCAGGAATGTATTAGATAGTGTGGGAATTCTCTCCCTGGCCTGATTCATTTACTATGCATTTCTTTCTAGCAACATGTTTTAGAGACAATTACAATGGCTGGTGTATTATGAGCACACATTCCTTTAGGTGGGGGCAGGTTCCCTTGAAGAAATCCATGCTCAATGTGTGGTGAACTTTCCCAGCATGCCACTGGGCCTTCTGTAAGCATACACTCAATTAGCTGTGTTTCCACACTCACTACATTCTGAAGTCATTTAGCTGAGGAGGCAGTGTGTACTCTTTGAGCCTAAATGGACTGATTGGCGATAATTATACATCAGAGACTCAGAAAAATATAGGAGTTTACAGTTCCCCTCCTGCTTCAAGGGGTCACAGCTGTAATTAGATTGTGCATTCCAGCTTCCGAAAGAGTTGAAATGCTAAAATGTTATTAGATTAGACTCCCTACAGTGTGGAAACAGGCCCTTCAGCCCAACAAGTCCACACTGACCCTTCGAAGAGTAAGCCACCCAGACCCATTTCCCTTTGATTAATGGACCTAACACTATAGGCAATTTAGCACAGCCAATTCACCTGACCTGCACATCTTTGGACTGCGGAAGGATACTGGGGCAAATGTGCAAACACCACACAGACAGTTGCCCGAGGCTGGAATCGAACTGGTGTCCCTGATACTGTGAGGCAGCAGTACTAACCACTGAGCCACTCTGCTGTCCCGTAGCTTTGAGGCAAATGATGTAAAGCTCAAACATTTGTTGAACAAGAATAAGTGCAAATTCCCTTTGTGGCTGGTAATAATCCATCCTAATTTTGTAATATCTATTAAACAAAGTTATTACATTGCTGGAATGATTTTTCTTTGTAATATAAACCAAAGAGAGCATGAAAGATGGCATACTGATAATTGTAGAGTACTCCAGCTTTTGAAGGCAAGAAAACTGTTATTTCAATAATGCTGCAGCCAAAATGTTCGGGCTGAAACTTGTCACATGCAATACTTAGTAGCTAAGCTAATGACCAATGGGAATTGAACATTAAGATAGAATATAAATGGAATTGGTTGACTGGAGCTTACTGGAATAGAGGATTCAATGGCAAAGGGTGTACAAAATATCAGCACCAACAGAGTCAAACTAAAATACCACTTTCATGCCCAGCGAGGGGCAATGCACTGCAAGTAAACTTGAAGGTACAGAATATTTATTTAAATTAAATTGCTTTTAGAAACATGCAGTCAGCAATGTTAGGCTAATTTGCTTCTTAGGAAAGCCATGGGATCAGGTGCAACGTAAATGTTATGTCCCATGTAATATTTCAGTACTCATTGACCTTAATAAAAATGGACAGTGTGTCAAACCAACAAAAACACTTAATTCTGTCAGAATCTCATCTGACAGATGGGTTAAAATTGCTTCCATTGGGTTGGTTGCAAGATTTGTATTCCACCTGATCCCACAGATCTCCCATTAGGTCAGAATTTCCCTTAAATCTGTCTACTCGGTCATAAAGCAATTTGTCATTCTATTAATGGCACTTTCTTCAGTTGGGCCAGAATTAGATGAAAGCCATTAACTGCTAGTTCTGTGGACAAAGGTTAGGGAGTCGCAGTACTCCCTGGAAAACTTCATTAACATATATATGATTATGTAGGAATGACTCAGCTAGGATATTTTCAAAGTAATTCATTTTGTGTAGTGATGTGTGGAAACTGCTAATTATGTTTGCAGAGTTCAGTATTATGTTGCCTACACATATTCACATATCCACTTATGTGACTTTTAAGCATAAATGGAATGTGTAATTCTCTAGGAATTTGTGATCATTACTATGTTTCATAACAGCTACATTATTGTTAATGCTATTTCTTATTAATCGTGTTCAGCTACATTCTTCTTTGGTTTAAAAAATATTTAATTTATTGAAAAGAAATAGTCATTAAAATCTGTAGAGAAAATAACAATAATAATAGATGAAATGTTTGCAGAAATGTATCCACAAATAATAAGCAGCATGATAAATACATTTATATGGTATAAACATAATATTAAAATGCATTGTTTCTATTTTTTAAGCTAATCTCCCACGGAGTTGCTCATGAATTAAATTGTTCATAGGAAAGTTCTAATTTACCTATTAGTACGGAGCTATGTGTAATGTTGACTTGTATGTTTAGGACCACTGCTAAAGTATTTAGAGTCATAGAGTCATAGAGATGTACAGCATGGAAACAGACCCTTCGGTCCAACCCGTCCATGCCGACCAGATATCCCAACTCAATCTAGTCCCACCTACCAGCATCCGGCCCATATCCCTCCAAACCCTTCCTATTCATATACCCATCCAAATGCCTCTTAAATGTTGCAATTGTACCAGCCTCCACCACATCCTCTGGTAGCTCATTCCATACACGTACCACCCTTTGCATGAAAAAGTTGCCCTTAGGTCTCTTTTATATTTTTCCTCTCTCACCCTAAATCTATGGCCTCTAGTTCTGGACTCCCCAGCCCCAGGGAAAAGACTTTGCCTATTTATCCTATCCATGCCCCTCAAAATTTTGTAAACCTCTATAAGGTCACCCCTCAGCCTCCGATGCTCCAGCGAAAACAGCCCGAGCCTGTTCAGCCTCTCCCTGTAGCTCAGATCCTCCAACCCTGGCAACATCCTTGTAAATCTTTTCTGAACCCTTTCAAGTTTCACAACACCTTTCAGATAGGAAGGAGACCAGAATTGCACTCAATATTCTAACAGTGGCCTAACCAATGTCCTGTACAGACGCAACATGACCTCCCAACTCCTGTACTCAATACTCTGACCAATAAAGGAAAGCATACCAAACGC
>NC_057726.1:30132436-30134022 GCF_004010195.1 Chiloscyllium plagiosum
TCTTTGAGGGGGCCTATTCTCTCCCTAGTTACCCTTTTGTCCTTAATATATTTGTAAAAACCCTTTGGATTCTCCTTAATTCTATTTGCCAAAGCTATCTCATGTCCCCGTTTTGCCCTCCTGATTTCCCTCTTAAGTATACTCCTACTTTCTTTATACTCTTCTAAGGATTCACTCGATCTATCCTGTCTATACCTGACATATGCTTCCTTCTTTTTCTTAACCAAACCCTCAATTTCTTTAGTCATCCAGCATTCCCTATACCTACCAGCCTTCCCTTTCACCCTGACAGGAATATACTTTCTCTGGATTCTTGCTATCTCATTTCTGAAGGTTTCCCATTTTCCAGCCATCCCTTTACCTGCGAACATCTGCGTAATCCAAGATGGAGGACGGGAAGGGTTTCTGGCTGTAAGAGCTGCTCCTTTTTTTGGGGTGTTTTAGGTGTTGGAGGTGATTTCCTCGAATTCCAGGAGCAGCAATTACTGTTTTATATGCTGTTCCTTTTTTTTGGAACTTTGGAAAAAAAAGTCAAAACAACAGCAGTTTAAAAGAGAGAAGAGCAGACAAAGGAAGCACATGGTGAGGATAGTGCAGGAGAGAGAGAGAGAGAAAACCTGCACAGTTACTGCCATTGCTGTTTGAATTCGTGTATCGCTGGACATCAGAGTGCATCTGGGAAAGTTAACAAACAGTCAAGTTCATGACTAATCTTAGAGGAACTGTTGGGCGAAATTCACAGCACAGAATCAGATAAGTTAATTGTTGTTTTAAGTCTGTCCTAGAGAAAGGCTGCAGTAGTGGGTACAATGGATTCTTTCTTGATTATATGTTTTTGGAGATAAGTCTCTTGATTAAACTTAAAATATAAGCCATAGCTATTAATTTAACCTGTGGCAGTGTTTGTAGAGGAATAAGACAGTGTTATTTTCTGGGTCTGTAGACTGTGAAGGAGGAAAAACGGCCTTTACAGTGATATGTACTTCTTGTCAGATGTGGGAGTTTAAAGAGAGTTTAAGGGTTACTGCGGATTATGTCTGCCATAAATGCTGTTGGATGCGAATCTTATCAGATCAAGTGGATCGGTT
The DNA here is from genome assembly GCF_004010195.1 of Chiloscyllium plagiosum. NCBI lineage: Eukaryota > Metazoa > Chordata > Chondrichthyes > Orectolobiformes > Hemiscylliidae > Chiloscyllium > Chiloscyllium plagiosum. Next base: position 30,133,525 of record NC_057726.1, read on the forward strand.
GGAGAGACAAATAGAAGCAATAGAGGAATTTGCAACAGCAACAGTATGTGATGAATGGCAGTTATAGGAAGGGGGGAATGTCTCAGATACAGTCACATAGATGGGTTAACTCCAGGAAGGGTAAGAGAGGTAGGCAACTAGAGCAGGAGTCTTTTGTGGATATACCCATTTCAAACAGGTATGCTGTTTTGGAAAATGTAGGGGGTGATGGATTCTCAAGGGAATGTAGCACAAACAGCCAAGTTTCTGATATTGAGACTGGCTCTAATGCAAAGAGGGGTATGTTGGCTTCCAAGAGATCATTTGTGTTAGGGGATTCTGTAGTCAGAGGTACAGACAGACGTTTCTGTGGCCAGCAGAGAAAAAGCAGAATGGTGTGTTGTTTCCCTGGTGCCAGGATCAAGGATGTCTCAGAGAGGGTGCAGAATGTTCTCACGGGGGAGAGAGGTCAGCGGGAGGTCATTGTCCACATTGGAACCAACAACATTGGAAGGGAAA
>NC_057726.1:30134662-30175744 GCF_004010195.1 Chiloscyllium plagiosum
ACAATTTTCTGATTCAGTATGTGGATGTACCTACTAGAGAAGGTGCAAAACTTGACCTACTCTTGGGAAATAAGGCAGAGCAGGTGACTGAGGTGTCAGTGGGGGAGCACTGTGGGGCCAGCGACCATAATTCTATTTGTTTTAAAATAATGATGGAAAAGGATAGACCAGATCTAAAAGTTGAAGTTCTAAATTGGAGAAAAGCCAATTTTGACGGTATTAGGCAAGAACTTTCAAAAGCTGATTTAATTCAGAGAACTATTTGAAATAACCACATTCTGAGATTAGTTAGACATTACATTTGATGGATGTTCCTCTAGATTGGCAGATGCTGGTTCTTTGCATAATGACCAAAGGCAGTTTGCAGGATATCATGGCAGAAGCTGCTACTATGTGGGGGTGGGGCTTGGGAGTATGGCAGGGGGAAGCTTTGTTTTGGCTAAAGAGTATCCACTGAAAGTCACTGGGATTTACCTGGTGGATACCCTACATGATAGAGGGAATACCTGCTGCTAGTAAAATGCTAGCTGCAGTGCAAAAAGGTCCTTCCATGGCCATGCAATGGCTCTGGTCTGGAAGGCCATTTGTCACCTTATTATTACTGGTATGATAACATGGCAGAAGGAAAAAAGGGGTACACCAGCCCACCTTCTCTCATTAATTTATAGGCAGCCACCTCCCACTATATTCACGGTGGTATATAGAAACATAGAAAGAAAGGGATTCCAAGTAGCAATATGGCCAATTGGCCCTTTGGACCTGGTCAACCATTTAATAAAATATGGCTGACCCTGGTTAAGGTCTCAACTCCACTTTCCTGTCTGCCGTCCATAAACCTTGACACCCTATCTATCAAAGATCTCTCACTTGTCCTTGAATAAATTGGAAGACAGAGCCTTCACTACCTTCTGGGGAAGAGAATTCCACTCTCTAATGACTCATTTACTGGAATTGTTTCTCCTCATCTCTGACTTAAAAGAGAAACCTCCTATTCTTAAACTGTCTCTCTTGTTTTTGGCTTTTCCCCTCAAGAGGAAACACCCTCCCAAAAACCAAAGTACCCAGTCCCCTCAAGATTTTATGTGCACCAATAAGATCACCTCTCAATTTCTAAATTCCTAGTGAGTATATGCCAAACGTATTGACCCTTTCTTCATAAGATTAGCCGTTCCTCTCAGAAATAAGTCAAATGAACTTTCTGTAGAAACTTTGCAAAATCAATAATATCTTTTTTCAGAAAGAAGACCAGAACTATACACAGTGTACCACTGGTGATCTTAACAATGCCCTGTACAGTTGTAGTAAAACTTGCCTACTTGTGTATTCCATTTCCCTAGCAATAAACTGCATCATTCCATTTACCTTGTCACTTGCTGAACCTGCAATTAATGTTGTGATTCATGTACTAGGACATTCAAATCCATCTTTATCACTGAGTTCTACAATCTGTCTCTACTTAAATAGCATATTGCTTTTGTATTCTTCTTAGTAAACTGGACAAGTATTTGTTTACCCACATTATATGGCATCTGCCAACTATTTTGACCTCATGTTTGACCCGTGTGTATCCTCTTGCAGACTCTCAACCTCTTATTGACAACATATTTTCCTACCTATCTTGGTGTCCTCAGCAAGTTTAGCCACCATACTCTCTAAATCATCAATATAGATTATAAATAGTTGAGGACCCAGGACTGATCCCTGTCGTACTTCAAGTTACAACTCGCTAATCTGAAAAAGCTTGATTTATCCCTGCTCTCTCCATCCTGTTAGCTAATCAATCCTTTATTCACACTAATATGTTACCCTCTATAGCAGGTGCCACAGATAATCTGCCACAGGTACAGTTGATTTCTGAGGAGCTGCTGGGTGGATCTTACTCCTGCCACAATTGTGTGTTGGAGATGCTAGAAAGTTTGGGGTTCTCCTTTACATAAGGTTTTGTCTTGACTTCATGGTGAGGCTACATTGAGGGGCCAGAGACAGTTCTTGGATACCTGAAAGCAGATAGGCAGAAGGTGGCGATTAGCATCGAGGCTGGGGGTGTTGATGTTGGAATGGAGGGTACATTTTGGTAATTGAATAGTCATTAGATCACACCATCTGCAGCTTTAATCTCAAGTCAAGTTTCAGGATGACATTGGTGAGGGTTGAGGAAGTGTTTAAGGCAGGAATATTCCATCATGTTAGATGCTGTCACCAACACTGGTCATGGTGACCCAATTTTGGAAGCTGGTCTCCACCAGGTTCAGGGAAATGCAAGCATGCTCACTCCCTCCTGTTCTGTGCGCATCTAGTCCTGCAAAAGAGATGAAAGAATATCATTGAATGCATTGCAAAGAGTGTGCCTGTCATGGACACATAGCTGAGAGAAACTGAAGACTGCAGATCAGAGTCGAAAAGTGTGGTACTGGAAAAGCACAGCAGGTCAGGCAACATCTGAGGAGCAGGTGAGTTGACATTTTGGGCATAAACCCTTCATTAGGAATGTTGGCGGGGTGGTTTGGGGGGAGAAGGGTGCTCAGAGATAAATAGGAAGATTCGGGTGGGGGTGGGGGCAAGGTAGCTGGGAAAGCAATAGGTAGACACAGGTGGGGTGTGTGATGGTGATAGGTCAGAGAGCAGGATGGAGCTGATGGGTGAGAAGGAAGATGGACAGGTAGGAGAGTTCAAGAGGGAAGTGCTGAGTTGGAGGCTTGGATCTGGGAATCCGACTGCCGCAGCTACCTGGACATCTTCTTCAAACCCACTGGCTCCCACAGCTATGTGGACTACACCACCTCCCACCTCCTGTAAAAACGCTATCCCTTACTCCCAAATCCTCTGCCTCAGCCGTATCTGCAATTCCACTCCAGGACAACCCAGATGGCCTCCTATTTCAAGGACCACAATTTCCCCTCCCACGTGCTCAACAATACCCTCCAGTGCATTTCCTCCACTTCCTGCACCTCTGCCCTTGAACCCAACCCCTTCAACTGCAACAAGGATAGTACCCCCCGAGTCCTCACCTTCCACTTTCCAACCCCACCAACCTCCGGATACAGCGCATCATCCTCTGCCATTTCTGCCACCTTCAGTCAGGCCCCACCACCAGAAGGATATTTCCTTCCCCACCCCTATCTTGTTCTGCAGAGACCATTCCTCACATCCAAGGCTCCAATGGATCTTCCCAAATCCAGCAGAGATTTTCCGGCACATCCAAACGCCTCATCTGCTGCATCTGTTGCTCTCGATGTGGTCTTCTCTACATTGGAGAGACAGGATACCAACTTGCGGAACTTTTCAGGGAACATCTCTGAGACACATCACCCAACAACCCACACCTCTGTGGCCGAACACTTCCACTCCACCTCCCACTCTGCCAAGAATATCCAAGTCCTGGTTTGCCTCCACTGCCAAATCCAAGCCACCCGACACCTGGAGAAAGAATGCCTCATCTTCTTTTTCGGGACCCTCCAACCTCATGGCATCAAGGTCGACTTCACCAGTTTCCTCATCTCCTCTCCCCCTACCTCATCCTAGACCCAACCCTCCAATTTGGCACTGCCCACTTGAATTGTCCTACCTGTCCATCTTCTTTCCCATCTATCTGCTCCACCCTCCCCTCCAACCTATCACTATCAAACTCCACCTACATCTACCTATTGCCTTCCCAGTTACCTTCCAACCACCCCCACCCCCATATTTATCTCCCATCCCTCTTCTCCCTCTACATTCCTAATAAAGGGCTTCTGCCTGAAACATCAACATTCCTGCTCCTCAGATGCTGCCTGACCTGTGTTTTTCCAGCACCACATTTTTTGACATAGACCATAGCTGACCGTATTTGGAACCTTTAAGATGTGAGTGTGAGGCTTATAATAGCAACATGTGTGACCGAAATTTGAGATGAGTCCTGATTACTGGATACTGCTGATGGATGGGCATTGGGTATGTTTGATTTAAAGTATGTGTAGGTTTGGTAGTGCAGTGTTAAGAACAGAATAAAGAACCCCTACAGAACTCAGTCTATCCAAACTAGACGGTACTGTTCCAAATATACACAACAGTCCCAATAGCAAACTTCCTTAAAAAAAACAGTAAAAATGGAACAAACACTTACAGGTGAAGTTAGAAAAGCAGAAGGAAAGAGAGTTTAGCAACTTGTTTCAACACAGCTGGAGTCCTAACTAGTTCTGCACTGAACTGCTCAGCCAGGTAGAGAGCTGACCACTCCCCTTTCATTATACAGGTCACTTCTAAAACATGACCACTTTGGCCTGAAGTCTCATCTGTTTATATATAAACAAAGGGCCTCTCAACAATCCTTTTCATCTCTGTATCAAACTAGTCACCTTGGAGCCAGGAGGGTTTTATGACCCCTCTGATAATAACCAAGGACACAGTGTCTTTGAGAAAGGGAACAGCTTTGAGAAAAAAGGGACCAGCTTTGTGACAGCAGTGTGTAAAAGATAAAGAGAGTGAAAGGAAAGATCTGCATTTGAACAGCAATTTTCACTTTAGTACAAAGGCTTAATAATTATTGTGCTAGTGTTTCGCATAGGTCGTCAGTGATGTCAACCGCATGTAACTAGAGCCTGAGGGAAGAAGCTTTCAAACTCTCCTGTGCCAGAGGAGCCCAGAGCACTCTCTGTCAAACACTTTCGAAGGATGCAGTCAATGCCAATACTGACAGGAAAGTGAAAAGATTTTGCCTGACAGAGAGCACTCCTGTACATGCAATCAAAGCAACTCAACTTGACTGGAATCCAAGAAAGCTGCTTAGAAGTGCTCTGAGTTACCTTTGTCCAAGCCCCTGGACTTTGCAGGGTGCCTTAAGAAGTTGCACCCTGTGTAAACTGACATTGCTGATTCAAGTGATGTGGGACGGGTTCTGGACACACTCAGAAGCAAAATAATAATCGGGTCAGTGCGTTCCTGTTCTAACATTATGTTAAGAAGACAGGGGTTTGTGCAGAAACTGCTAAATATGTAGCAAACTTTAAAGAGTTTGATTTCTACATGAACTTTCATAGCAGTGCTGCCACAGACTGGACTAAATTCAGCAGGATACCCAGAAAATCTTTATTCTTTTGGTAATGATTTGCATTAGGTGCCAGATGACTGTGGATATGGGAGAGATCTTAGAGCGTCAGTAAGTAAGCTGAGCTGTGGGACAATGTGATACCCACCATTGTTTTATGTTTCCATTATGGCAAGCAAACACAGCATCACCACCAAGCCACATGGGATCAATGTGGATTTCACCAGTTACCTCATCTTCCCTCCCCCCACCTTATCCCAGAACCAACCTTCCAACTTGGCAGCGCCCTCTTGACTTGTTCTACCTGTCCGTCTTCCTTCTCATTTATCTGCTCCACCCTCCTCTCCGAACTATCACCATCATCCCACCTTCATCTATCTACACGCTCTCAACTACCTTCCTCCAAAGCAGACAAGTTCCAGAGGGAACTTCTGAAACTACTCACAGGACTTGGAAGCTGCAAATAACTCACCATATCACTGCCTACTCATGTCAAGCAAGTTTTCACATTTCTCTTAAAAAGTTTAAAAGAAGCCATTCTACAAAAGGCAATGATATCAATACTGGCACCCAGTCCACTTCATGGTGCTCTGGCATGGTGTCTGTACCCAAGCCAAATGGCTCCCTCTATATCTGTGCCAACTTTACACAACTGGGTGGAGGTGTGAGAAGTGCACTCCAAGGTATCCACTGATGAAAATACCTGTGTCAACCTAAATCCTGGCATATGGTGACCCAGACCAACCATTATTGTGGCAACTGAAGCATCTGCATTGTTCTAAGAGCTGGTTTGTTCCATGTCCAGTGTGATAGCTCCAAATGTCCTGTCCACCCTTCCTTCAGGGCACTGACAGATACAGAGCTGCGCCACAAGTCCATTGAGAGAGCCACCTGGATCTGTGAAATTAGAGTTTCTGTAATTAGAGCTTGGATCTCAAATTCAAACTCCAGATGGGTCATAAGCCATTAATGACCTTCATAACACCATGGAGCTGCCAAAATTCCAGCTCAAATCCAAAGGTTCCAATTCTATCTTCTACAGTTTGATGCCAACATGGAGTATGTCTATGGGAGAGTTCAGATCCTGGTTAATGTTTTATTCCATATTCCTGTGGGGAAACCTGCATGAAGTGATTACTCTTTTATTCGGGATGTGGTGTTCTATGCAGTTTTGTTCATAGAATTATAGAATCCCTACGGTGTGGAAGCAGGTCATTGAGCCCATCGAGTTCACACTGACCCTCCAAACAGCATTCCATCCAGACCCAACCCCCTCCTACGATATCGTTGTACCTCTGCAATTCACCAAACCTGGACAACTTTGGACTGTGGGAGGAAACTGGAGGAAATCCAAGCTGATATGACTAGAATGTGCAAACCCTGCACTGACAGTAACCCATAGCTGGGATTGTACCCAGGTCTATGGCACTGTGAGGCAGCAGTACTAATCACTGAGCTATCATGCTGCTGTTGATCATGCTTTTTCCAGTGACCGCTCATAAAATGGATGACATTTGTTCAACTCAGGATACCATGCTGAATCCTCACAAATGTGAGATTGCCGTGTCATAGAATGACCTGCATATATCATTACTAATGTACTCGAAGGCAGTACTTCAAGCAATATCATCGTCATAGCCTTCTGGATGACTTGCTGGTCTATTACAACTGCATTCTTACCCCCAGGGTCATGAGGCTGGACATTCTGCAATGTTCCACCAGGTTCACTGGGGAATTACCAAATACCAAGCAACACCCTCTGGTGGTCAGGTATATTGAAGTCCATTGGAGACATAGTCTCCAATTGTCCAACGTGTGCTAACATAGACAGAACACAAAGTGCCTGTGATGGTGCTATCACTCTCATTTTGTTGTTGGGAATGCTGGGGATGGATCTGTTCACCTTCCAGGGTAAAACCCGTCTTAGCGTTGTCAATTCATATTCCCAATGGCTGAAGGTCAAGTGATTAGACAGCCCTACCTCAATGGCTGTAATCACAATGCTCAGAGATATTTGCCACATATGACATTCCTGTGGTAGTCATCTCAGACAAAGGCCTGCAGTTTGTGAATGACTGTTAAACACTTCACTGATTTGTACAATTTTGTACGCATTACCAGTTCCCCTCAATTCTCACGGCCAATGATAGGAAGATTTGTTTGGTTAAGGACCAATTAAAGAAAAACAGTAACATCGATCCTGTGTTACTTAGTTATAGGTCCACACCTTTACACAATGATCTGATTCATTTGAAGCTCCTAACATGAAAGAGATTATATGCTCTGTTCAAAGTCCTCTGCATACCCTTTGCTTAGGAATCCCAGAGACTGGCTTGGATAAGAACCAAAAGAAGGAGGATCATTATCATACAAACCAAGCTATCACCTTTGACAGCCACCAAGGTACAGAAACAGCCAGCTCTTCATCCTTGGAGTGTGTCTGGATGTGGGATCAGAACCTACTTGACCAAGTTTTGCACACTTTGACATGTTTTTTGGTCAACACTGACTACAATGTCCTCACACACAACAGTGTAGATGTTTAACAGTGGTGTCAGATGATGTTACTGCATAATCTGAAGGAAGAAGGTTCTAATGATGTCCTGCAAAAGTCTGCCTCTATAATAGTTTAACCAGTCAATGAATATTGACTAGTTTTCTCCAGTGTGCTTTTCAGCTCTCTCCATTCTTTCACACTCAGCCAGAGCTTGTATTAATATATTCACAACCACCAAATGTTTCAAAGCACTCTATAGCCATAGAGATGTTTTGAAGCATAGTCACATGATCGCAAAATGTTATGCCACAGAAAGAGGCCATCTGGACCACTATGTCTGCACTGACTTTTCAAATGAACATCATTACCTCCTGCCAATCCGCTGCATTTTCCTGGTTTCTGTGCAAGTAATCATCCAGTACCCTCACAAATGCTTCAATTGTATCTGCTTCCACCACACTTCCAGGCAGTGCATTTCAGATCTTTGTTTTTTCAAAATCCTTTCAAGTCTGTGTGCTCTGTTTATTGATTCCTTTACAAGCAGGAACAGCTTCTCCTTAACTATTTTATCCAGCTCACTCATGATTTTTGAAAATCTTAGTTCACTTCTCAGCCTTCTTCTGTCCAAGGAGAACAGTCCCAACTCCTTCACTCTATTGTCGTAACTGAAATTTTTCATCCCTGGAACCATACTTGTAAATCACTTTGGCACTCTTTCAAATGCGTTCACATTCCTGTTATAATGTGGTACTAACAACTTACACAATACTCTGGCTGATGTGATGTTAGTAATGTGGGAAATGCAATTGTTAATTTTCACTCAGCAAATTCCCACAAGCAGCAATTTGGAAGTGACCAGACCATTGGTTTTATGACATTAGTTGAGGGATAAATATTGCCAGAACATGGTCTTTTTCTTCAAAATAGAGAGATGGATCTTTCATATACATGTAAGTAGACATGTGGGACATTGATTTAACATCTTACTGGAAAGATGGCTCATTCCAATTGTGTTGCACTCCCTCAGTACTGCAGCGGATTGTCAGCCTTGATTGTTATGTCCAAATCAGAAAGTGGGGATTAAATTTAGAGGTGAATGTTTTATCAACTGAAGCACAGCTGATACATATGAAGACATTAGTTGCTGTATGGAGTTTATTAAATCTACAGCAATGTCTTCTAACCAGAATCCTTGCATTGGTCCACATGGCTATCAGCTACCATTTGCTATCTCTGCCTGGAGAGTCTCGTGCATCCCTGGGAGACATTGCACCTCTCCTCCTTTTCAATTTCTGTGCTAAGATTTTGAGTCCTGCAACTCTAAACCTGAGGGGCCTCCCTATGGCCAGCTGCTTAATTAATATTCTTTGAGAAACACCTTCACAGTTACAACCCTACCCTTGAAGTTCTGCTTGCAAATAACTTGCGTGACCCACGTAGACACTTGGACCTTACTGAGCATTCAGCCTCTAAGCATCATATATTGTTATCTCATTGCCTGAGAATTCTGGCACTTGCAAAGATTTAGCTCTGATTGTTCTCCCAATTCTTTGTAGACTCAAATCTCAATTTGTTTCTTCACATCAGTCAGGCAGAATGAAAAACCTCTTCATAATCTACTTCATAGACAAAGTCTCTACAAACCCTAAGATGAGATAGTAGTACAGCAAAGAAACAGGTTTTCCTGAACTTCCTTGTTTATGAAAGGTTGTCTTGCAGACTTTTTATTCTGATCATTTTTTTAATGTTTATGAAAGAATCTGAAGATTAGCATTCTTTTCACTTGAATCTTTTAGAAAGTTTCATATCTTTTTAAATTAATAATAATTTACAATGGTTGGAATAATTGTCCTTCAATTCATTCTACAATTAAGTCAAGGAAAATTCCAGTAACCTCTGAATTTTTATATAAGTTTGATTACAGGGTTCTTGTGGTCCCTACCCCTCAACCAGGAGACCTGACTTCACATATATTTTGTGGGGTGAATTTGTACTTGCTGAGTTACATTGTACTTTGCTCAAAAACTGCTTGAATTCATGTAAGACTCTGTTATCTCACTTTTTAGATTAGAATCAGTCTAAACATTATGGCACAAACAGTGAACACAGGGGGCTAACACCATTAACATAATAGCTGGCTAATACCAATTGTTACAGTTAACCTGAGAATGTAACTTCTTAAAAAAAAAGTTTTGTGATTTACACATGACAGAAGTGAAACTATCGTGGTATTCGAAGAGATGAAAGACTCAACAAACAATCAAGGTATTTTTCATTGTATAATTTCAGTTACATTGCACTGTAAACTTTTGCTATAAATTCTGTGTCTTACAATTGTGTACTCCACAACCACCTGATAAAGGAGCGGTGCTCCGAAAGCTAGTGCTTCCAATTAAACTTGTTGGACTCGTGTTGTGTGATTTTTAACTTTGTACAACCCAGTCCAACAGCCAGTCCAAATCATCATTACCAGAGTATAGTTGGTTCTAAGGTGACAACACAATCATGCTTTTTTGCCAGATTATTTTCTATGGTTATCTCCATTCTATTACATTATGTTGACCACCAGGAGATTTGCTCCAAAGCACATGGTGCTGATTGTTGCATTTTTTTTCTCTTCCCTGAAGTGGTTTTTTAAAAAATTCCTTGACATTGTTCTGGATGTGACATTCTAGGGTCACTACTGAGGCTGGGTGTAATCCACAAAGGAATTTCCCGGACAGTCACTGAATTTTTTAAAAAGCAAGATAAACTATCCATCTTAAAATTTAATATGTCAGTAAGTAATCCTGAGTTTTGATACATTGATTACATCATTTATTATTGTCACATGTACTGAGATACAGTGAAAAATGTTGTTTTGAGTTCAGATTGTACCATTCAACCAGAGTGCAGAATACAATGTTATAGCTGCAGAGAAGCTGCTGAGAGAGGGATCAGAATAGCGTTTGAGAGGTCCATTCAAAAGTCTGATAACAGCAGGGAGGAAGCTGTTCTTCAATCTATTCATACATAAATCAAAATTTTATATCTTCTGCCTGATGGAGGAGGATGGAAGAGATTATAACTGGGATGGAGGAATCTTTGATTACGCTGGTGCTTTCCTGAGGCAGCAGGAAGTGTAGATAGAGCCAATGGATTGAGGGCTGGTGTGCGTGATGGACTGGGCTGTGTTCATAACTCTCCAGTTTCTTGCGGTCTTGGGAAGAGCAGTTGCCAAACTGCACTGTGATGCATCCAGATAGGATGCTTTCTGTGGTGTATCTATAAAAATTGGTTAGAGTCCTTGAAGACATGCTGAATTTCCTTCACCTCCTGAGGATGTAGAGATGTTGTTGTGCTTTCTTGGCCATCGCGTTGATGTGGGTGGACCAGGACAGATTGTTGGTGATCATCATTCCCAGGAACTTGATGCTGTTGACGATTTCCACTTCAACATCATTGTTGCAGTCAGGGGCGTGCCCTCCACTCTGCTTCCTGAAGCCAATGACCAGCTCCCTTCATTTTATTGACATTGATGGAGAGATTGTTGTCTTTACACCATGCGACTAAACATTCAATCTCTTTCCTGTATTCCATCTTGTCGTTGTTTGATGGAGCTGTAGTCACAAAGTAGGAGCCTGACATAAATATTCTTGTTCTGCAGATATTACAGGGATGAGTGTAGGGCCAGGGAAACAATCCTTTGGACCTCTTGCACCAGTAGCTGAATTGAAAAGAATCAAGGGAATCTGGGAGGCTGGAGCTGACATGAGACACGACTAACCTCCTAAAGCACTTCATAATTATGGAGGTCAGAGGTACTAGGCAGTTGTCATTGAGGCACGCTACATGAGTTTTCTTTGACACCAGGATGATGGTGGTTTTCTTGAAGCAAGTGGGGACATCAGACCAAAGCAAGGAGAGGTTCAAGATGCATGTGATTATTCTTGCTAGCTGGTTTGCGCAGGATCTGAGTGCATGGCCATAGGTTCACTCTCAAGAAGGCCAATCTAACGTCTGCGGTGGTGACTGTGAGTGCAGGTGCATCCAAGGCTGATGGGTCAGGTGACATTGTTTCATTGACCTTCTATTTAAAGTGAGCATAGAATGCATTGAGCTCATTGGTTAGGGCTGTATTGTTCCTTGCAATTCTGTTTGAGTTTGTTTTGTAGCCTGTTATGGTAGATCTTGCCACAAACAACAGGTGTCTGTGTGGTTGTCTGAGTCTCAAACTTAATTTGGTATTGCCTCTTGGCGTCTCTAATGGCCTTGCAAAAATCATACTTAATTCCTGTATAGGTCAGTGTCACCTGTCTTAAATGCCTCAGATCTGGACTTCAGTAGGGAGTGGATCTCCCAGTTGTCTCACGGCTTCCTGTTGGCGAACATTCAGATTAATTTCTTTGGCATGCAGTGTCACTTACTAATGAAGTGTGTGACAGTTGTTGCATAGTTGTTTAGGTTGGCTGTTCAGTTCTTGAATATGGCCCAGTCCACTGACTCTAAGCAGTTCTGTAGAAGCCCTCCATTGCCTCAGACCAACACCGCACTACTTTCTATACTGGGTCCTCATGCTTCAGCTTCTGTTTGTAAGCTGCGAGGAGAAACACCGCAGAATGATCCATTTGAGCATTTCTCGAATTCCAAAACCAAAACCAAAACCAAAGCTCTCCAGTCTTGATTAAAAATTTTAAAAAATGGAAAGACCTTTATGGCATTATAGGGCTGGAGACATTTTTTGCAAAATAACTGGTAATTAATTAAAGTAGAACAAAACCCAGTCTTTGATGATTCTAAGCTCATTGGCTCTAAATAGAACAGAAGTGAATGGATTCAACTGATTAAAATTGATCCTTCATTCATCTGCCTAGCTCTGCTTAAGCGCTCCCTTCCCAGCTATAAGTCGTGACTTTTGCTTCATTTATTACAAATTCAAATACAGATTACATCATTCTTCATCTGATGATTTTGTTAAGATTCTTTTAAAGTTACAGGCAGTAGACAGGCTGTGGGAACTGTTGATCATTTTTGAGCCGCAGGCTAGCATTTTACTGTGTAAAATATTAGAGCTGTTCTGTTCATCTACCATACTGGAGCCATGTCTTGATCTATGCAGTTCTGAACAAAAATGTCTAGATTTATTAAGTTGCCCTATATTCTAGAAACAAAGTCCAGTTATCCAATGTAAGGTGAACATTGGAACTCGGTACATCTGATATTCCAAACAGTCATCAATAAGAGTGTAATGAACCCGTAAAATTGTTCTGCTTTGCAGGTTGACCGGACTGAAGTTATAAAGAGTAACCTGCATCCAGTCTTTTCCAAAGTTTTCAATGTGGATTATTATTTTGAGGAGGTTCAGAAGCTTCGATTTGAAGTATATGATATCCATGGCCACTGCAGTATTGGTACTCGTGATGATGACTTTCTGGGTGGTGTAGAGTGCACTCTGGGACAGGTAAGTACTAGAATAAACACTATTTTCTTCACAATTCTAATAATTACAGGGCTAGTTGATATTTTAATTCTTTCTTTCCCTATCATATTAAATCAACAATTTTAATGATGAGAATATAGATTAGTCAAAGCTGTAAAAATTTCTGTTAACTCCAGTATTGGAGAATTTCAAAGTTTAATATTAGTGTTTAATAAATAAAAATTGATCTAATACTTATTACAATCTTCTGTCAAAGCAAGGGGGCACCTGCACTCAGCTACCAATAAAAGAGATACAGCTTGTGTCTATACTTAATGCCTTGTATGTCTTTATAAGATATCAACTGAAATCTGCTCTTCTGCGTATATCAATGATGTGTTGCATTAGCTAAAAATGATTTTAAGATTAGTTTCATCCAGAAACCATCCAAAAATGTCAATGTTTTATTTTTCTTTGGTAATGCATCACTTAATGTACATGCAATATCTTTTGTGTGCCACTTAAACATATTGGCCTAATTATTTTATTAGCTAAAATTAATAATAAGAACAAAGGAAGCATGAAGTATTGCTTAAGTAAACAGTCCATGTTCCAAAGTAATTAAAAATACCTCAGGTTTTTTTCTAACCGTATGTAATAATATTTTCTTTAAACCAGTCTCTAAAGTGATGTTTGGCACGGAATCAAACATCTATAAGAGTCCCTTCTGGCCCCTGATTGTCAATAAACTAGCAAAGAGAGTTATTTAATAAAGATCTTTGATGCTTGATACACCTGCTTGCTGACTTGAACTTCAAATGGTGATGAAGAAATGTAGAAAAGATATTTTTTCAAAATCTGTTGCCCTAAACAGAATGTCTCCAGCTGAATTAAGCAAATTAAAGTGGCGATCAACTGGTTTCATACAGAGCTACTTTAAAAAGAATCTTTTATGAAATGAGATATGATTTTTCGGTGGTGGTGCATGATGCATTCTTTGAAAAATGAAACAGTAGGAATTTAAAGATATATTTATTTCTATCCAAATAATATAACTTGAAAAATGTGAAATGCTATTGATTTTACTGCAGTTGTATATTTTTAGTGTAAATTGTTTTCATTAGCCAGGATTTGTCATTCATTTTAACTTGCCTTGAGAGAAACTGATCTGGTTTGTAATGCTTGTTTTACTTTGTACTGAAATTGGTGGAGAATATTAGCCTGTGGGGTATAAAATGGATACCTGAGCTAATCTGATCCTTTCGTTCTAGATGGGTTAGACTAACGTGATCCTCTATGGATTGGTTTGGTGGAAATTGAATAATGTTAGTAAATTTAAGACCATGTCTTTAACTCGAGCTATCATTTTCTTATGAAATGTACGGTCATTTTGTTTAAATAAAATTCTTCATTTGATGCAAGGGTTTCCCTTTGTTCCATTAAGTAATTCATGTGCGTAATGTTTGAGGTGCATGTAGTTACTAAAATGTTACAGATGGTGTGATTGATGTTCCTGTTACTTTACATCTCACAGCAGATATGAAATATATCTCTAAGGGAGATGGTCATGATACCATTACTGTATTACGGCATGTGACCTACTCATATAGAGGCCTTAGCTTCCAACTTACTGAACTGCGTCATTTTGCAGCATGACATGCTGAGGGAAGCATGTTGCAGTGCAGCTAAATTGCTTAACAGGAACCCATGCACACTCGTGCCTGTGATTGTAATATGCATTGGGTAAACACCAGGAGCTGTAATAAAAGTTCATTCAAATTTTCAGTGCTGCATGTCCCATGTCTCATATATCTGTTACAGGAGCTAATATAAGAATCACATTGTTGTAATGCATAAGCATATTTCACTATATACATTGCCTTGAGAGCACAGTGGTCAGCACCAAGAACTGCTTATAAAAGAATCTTCACTGAAAATGAGACAGCCCTGGATCATTAATCATTTGGATGACCAGCCACAATAAATTTACATGAATACAGACCTCCTCACTTAAGTAGCCAGAGGGCAGGTTTAGCTTTTCTTCTACTTAAACTTCAGGACCTATCAAGCTGGAAGTCCTCTATCTCTTTACAAACAAACAAAAGATGTTTCAGCTTGCTTCCCAATAGAATAATTGAAGTACAGCAGTTTTAAAAAATACTTCTAGATTTAGGGTTAAACTAACATCAACCATTATGCAATGAGTGATGTAATAACTGATACTCAATTACAGCACAAGCAGAAGTTACTCAATGTCTGGAAGTACAGGAAGAGGTCACACAAGATCAGATCATCTTTCCCCCTTGTTAAATGCTAACTCTGATCACCATGGCTATTCCAATAGTTTGACTAAACGTAACAAAATATGACTGGAAGGAAATTGAACAGAGATAACTGTGCTGTGAGTTCACAAAGTTTATCTGCATTTTCAGTCCTAACCCTTGTGAAACTGAAACCTTGTACAAGTTTTACACGCTGGAAACCCTAATTATACACCTGGATTGTTGCAACTGTAATTAATCTTAATGCATAGTAACTAAAGGGAGTTAGTTGTGTAACTTTACTAGATCAATTGTTATTCTTTCAAACCATAGTTTAAAATAACCAAAAGGATATAGTCTATCCCACCAGTTAAGGAAGCTCAAAATAAACCTTTGATGGGAGTTTTCCTATGAATTCAGTTTTGTGTGATGTGATTTCATATCTTACAGATCGTGGCTCAGAAGAAAATTACAAAGCCTTTGTTCTTAAGATATGGAAAATACGCTGGAAAGTCTACAATTACAGTAAGTATTAGTACTTAAAACTTATTATATATGATTTTAATTCCAAAAAATACATTATTTATCAGAAAACTAAAAGATAGAAACAAAATTTGTTCCAAAATATAATGTTCACTTCATGTGACTATGGCATATAGTATTTGAAATCAAAGTATTGAAATAACAGAACGGACAATGCGCCATCTTTATTCTAACCATTGCTCAGCGCATTATGATAACTGAATTTTAAGAAATAACTTGCTTGATTAAAGTGCTAAAACAGTTTCAAAGCTTCTTTCCAGCTCTGAAAGCTTGGACTGCTACAAACTAACCTGCTGTTCTGTGGTATGATTATTGACCTGGTCTGTCTTTCTGCATGTTAAATAAGTTCAATGTTGTAAACATTTCATCAGTTAATCTTCCCTGATAGTTTATCAAGTCACATAGCTCCTCCTTCCTTGGAAATAAGGTTTGAATTCATCATTCACAAAACTGAATATTTTTTCAAATATTTCACAGAATTGAGACCTAAAACACACACAACTCAACTTTAAAGTTCAAATTTCCAAATGATAGAAATATGACAGAAGGTAAGACTGATGGTACTTCTTCAGTATTTAAGTGCCTGCTGTAGATTGTCAGAGCCTCCAAAGGGGTGGCATGGTGGCTCAGTGGTTTGCACTGCTGCTTTACAACACCAGGGACCTGGGTTCGATTTCCACCCTTTGGCAACTGTCTGTGTGGAGTTTGCAATTCTCCCCAGGTCTGTGTGGGTTTCCTCTGGGTGCTCTGGTTTCCTCCCACAATCCAAAGATGTGCACGTTGGTGGATTGGCCAAGATAAAGTGTCCAGGGAAGTACAGATTGGGTGGATTGGCTATGGTGGTTAAGGGGATGGGTGTTGGGTCTGGGTGCGATCCTCTTCGGAGGATTCATGCAGATTCAAATGGCTTGCTTCTGCACTGTAGGGATTCTTAGTTAGTAAAAAGCAATGCTTGATAAGTAGTGTCCTTAGACTCAGGTATGAGATCTTGTTCTTAAAATACCATTTCCTCAGTTAGCTGAATGCTAGCTGGCATATTGGTAGGCGATAGTTTGAATCTCAAGAATATTGATGTTTCTGGAGAAAGAAGATATGTTTGGTCAGATGAAGCCGTAGCATTCAGTCAAAAATTAAAAGTATGTTGGAACAAAAGCACTATTCCTGTTACCAAAATTACCCATCTTACATTAAAAACAAAATGATGGTAACTGTATAATAATGAGTGAGAGACAGCTTGAATAAGCTAATAGGTCAGAAATAGGTCTTTGGGAGATATTGGCTTGAAGAAGATATCAGTCAGAAAGGATCTACTCGGCAAGGGTTTCATGAAGTGTGTAGAAAACATTCCATGAAGAGGGGAGTACTGGGCAGCAGTAACATGCCAGTTGATCGTTAGCTATGCTAATGCTGAATGCTAAGCTTTCTAGGCAGAGAAAGCATAGGAGAATGTATGTGGTCTAACACAGCCTGAAGCACATCAATTCCATTACCACAAACTTGCCTGAAGAACCAACAGTGACTTATTTTCTTATACCACACTCTTGCATAAAGCAATAAATAGAAATTTTCTTTGGAAGCTTATGCAAATGAAATAAATCACCATTACAGATTTTACATGGAACTCAGAAAATGAGTTATCCAATATTATCACATTGCACAGTGATAGCAGACAGCTGATGTTCAACTCAAAATTGTCTTTGTAAGAAAGTATTTCTGGAAAATACTTTTGGAAATGGAGCAGAAAGGTCTGTGGAGTCAAAGAATTTGAAGCAGCAAAATTAATTCTCAAAGTTTAATTGTATCAAACAGTAGCATCCATGAAAAGAATTGACACATCTCTTTTGACAACTCTGCAAGACATTTTTTAACCTCCCTCCACTTACTCTTGATGGCAGCACTCAGAAGTGGAAGCTAAGTGAATGACAATTACTGCTTGCACTGAATCAAGTAAATTGCACCTTGCTGTTTCACCACCCTAATGAGTCATAAACCAGGATCAATATATAGAGTTAGCAAGTTATTCCTGGATAACGTTTTTTGCTGTACCTTCCGCAGACAGAGTAGCTAACATAATTAAATGGGATCTCGAGTGTTATGCCATTTTATTATTTGCTTTATTACATAAAATATTGTGAAATTTTGTTTAAACTCAAAACAACAGATTATTGATTAGACATCCAACTGAAGTTCATGCTATTGAATGCTTTTTCAGGACAGTTACTTTCTGCTGCTGCTATGATCAATGGATAATAGTTGGGGAAGGGAATTAAAAACATATTTTACTAAAATTAAATTAATTACAAATTAATCTGAAAGCTGTGAAAAAATGGCATAGATTTTCAGTTTGCCAGCTGAACGGATTAGATGGAAACCCAGTGAAATGTGATTTTCGTTGCAATCTATGGCTCTGAAAAAAGGGTGGATTCTAAAACTGATTCGCGATCCCCAATACCATTTTTATGCTGCAGTGACAGATTGGAAAGCTATCCATGTACATCTGAGATCCTCCATGTTGACTCAACCTACTTAAAATCATTTACACAGCTGGCAACCTACCACCCTGTCACATGCCACCCAACTGTCCTAGCAATGTACCAACTACTTCACCAAACTGCCACCCTATTCAATTACCTCACCCACCTTACACAACTGCAGTTACCTATTCAATCACACAGTCACAAATTCTTAACATTGTTCTATGTGGGACCATCCTGTACTGTGAAGCCTTCAAACAGTTCAAACCATTCACTTTTATTCAGCAACAGCAGAATGACAAACAGACAAATAGAATGTGCCTCTCAGGACAAAAATGGATTGCTTGCTTTTCAAGTGGCAACAAATCTAGTCAATAAATAATCACTGCTCTCATTGTCTGGAACCAAGTGTCTAAGTTGTTGCATCTGACACTGCTGCAGTCTATCAGGCTGAAAGTGATGATCTTCCTGCTCAATGTCCTCACCTTTCTCGTTGCAAGACTGCTGCCACTCTCCCAGCGTGCCAAAGTCCATCACATCCTCTCGTTGTCAGCTCCAGTTGTGATGGTGATAGCATGATTGGATAATGCAACACTTTCTGTCCAGAGTTTACTGCAAGGATGCCCAGACCAATCCAAACATCCGAATCTCATTTTAGCTGGCCTGCTGTCTGCTCTGTCATGGGTCCTGGTTGAAGAATGTGCTGCACTGTTTCCACACTCAGCCTCACGAAAGGAGTAGTGTAATGAAATCATCAGTCATGGTCACAGAGGGTAGCCCTAATCACCCAGCAACAATTCTTGTAAGGCATCTGAACCAGTCATATGAGAGTTCTGAAGATGTGAGCATCATGACAGCTTCAAGGATATGTCACGCAGACTTTTGAGATGTGCTACCGATGATCATAGATCTCTCATGTATGGAATCTTTCTATTGATGAACTCTGCTGCATTATGAAATGGCTTTCTCAATGCAATGTGTGTATAATCTATCACACCCAGCACCTCGGTGGGTGCCAGCTATATTGTTAAAGCTTACTGCTTGGAGTACAGTACTGATTTTGTCACAGGGAAACAATGAAGTAGTATGATGTTGCATGAGTAACAGTCTTGATGCATTTAAGAGTCATAGAGTTGGACAGCACAGAAACAGACCCTTCAGTCCAACTCATCCATGCTGATATCCTAAATTAATTTAGTCCCATTTATCAGCATTTGGCCCATATCCTTCAAACCCTTCCTATTTGTATACCCATCCAAATGCCTTTTAAATGTTGTAATTGTACCAGCCTCTACCACGTCCTCTTGCAGCTCATTCCATACACGTACCACCCTCTGTGTGAAATAATTGCCCCTCAGGTCCCTTTTATATCATTCCCCTCTCATTTTAAACCTGTGCCATCCAGTATTGGATCCCATGTCCTGGGGAAAAAGTCATTGGCTATTTATTCTATCCATGCACCTCATGATTTTATAAATCTCTACAAGGTCGCCCCTCAGCCTCTTTTGCTCCAGAGAAAACAATCCCAGCCTATTCAGCCTTTCCCTATAGTTCAAACCTTCCAACCATGTAAAAGATGATCATCATGGTTAGTGGTTAGTACTGCTGCCTCTGTCTGCGTGGAATTATCACATTCTTCCTGTGTCTGTGTGTGTTCCCACCAGGTGCTCCAGTTTCCTTCCTCAGCCCAAAGATGCTGAAAATGTGTTGCTGGAAAAGCGCAGCAGGTCAGGCAGCATCCAGGGAACAGGAGAATCGACGTTTCGGGCATAAGCCCTTCTTCAGGAAACATCGATTCTCCTGTTCCCTGGATGCTGCCTGACCTGCTGCGCTTTTCCAGCAACACATTTTCAGCTCTGATCTCCAGCATCTGCAGACCTCACTTTCTCCTCAACCCAAAGATGTGCAGGTTAGGTGAATTGGCCATAGTGTCCAAGGTTAGCTATGGGAAATGTGGTTAGGGTTAGGATAGGGTGAGTGGGTTCTGGGTGGGACGCTTTTTGGAGGGTTGGTGTGGACTCGATGGCCTGCTTCCATGTTATTAGGGATTCTATGAACCTGTCTCATTCTATGAGACAGATTCTATGCTCTGTCTGAATGATGCTTAAGCTATCTGGACTCTCATAAGTGAAGGATATTTCTCTGAAGAATATGCATAACTTGCTTTACAAATTTTTTCTGCACCCTTTCAAGTTTAACAACATTTTTTCTATAGCAGGCAGACCAGAATTGAATGCAGTATTCCAAAAGTGGCCTCACCAATATCTTGTACAGCTACATTATAATGTGGTAAATTCTATACTCAATGCACTGACCAATAAAGACAAACATACCAAATGCCGCCTTCACTATCCATTGTACCTGTGACTCCACCTTCAAGGAGTTATGAATCTGCACCCTAAGATCTCTTTGTTTGCCAATGATCTCCAGGACCCTACTATTAACTGAATAAGTCTGGCCCTGATTTGCCTTACCAAAAGGCCTCTCATTTATCTCAATCCATCTGCCATTCATGGGCCCATCTGACCAAGGTCCTGTTGTACTGTCAGTTAACCTTCTTCACTGTCCACTACACCACCAATTTTAATGTCATCTGCAAACTTATTAATTGTATCTCCTATATTCACATTCAAATCGGTTTTATAAATGATAAAAAGCGGTGTTTATAGGTGCATGATTGAGAAACCTCTCACATGAATCCAGTGGCTTCTTGCAAGGAACCAGTTTCAGAAATGTTTATCAGAGCTGCCATCTTGATGGCCACTGGGCCACTTCAGCCCCTGCTCTAGCTTTGTTACTGTGTCCCAGGACATCCTCACTCTGTGTTGACACTTACGTCTTGCTTATCTGGAGAAATTGGCGTCAAGTTCGAAAGACTGGCTCTCCTCTATCTCCACGTTCTGAGGGGGACTTCAAGCTCTGACCTCTTCACATGGAGCATCTGCTGGAGGTTTCTGCAGGTCCTGTAGTTGCTAATATGTCAGGTCCTCCTCCGTTCCTCTCAGCCTTCATTGCAAGACAGTAACAGTGACAATAGGCCCTGCTGTGGCTGGATCCATTAGTTATATTTCCAATGTCCCTGGGAGGGGACCAGAAGGAACAGAATACATCCTAAGTAATGTGAGCTGTCAGCATTCACATTGCTCATAAAAGATGCTTTACCAGACTGCTCCACAGTGAGGCATGGAGAACTCTGATAAGGAGGGGTATGGACTGCCTTAAAATCGTAGTTCAACGTTGAATATTATTCTGATGCAGCACCAGTCATATTGCAAAAAGACAATGCGAGATAGTAAGCACTGTATGAGTTCCAACACGTTCTCCTCCCAGCCCCACATCACCCAAGAAATCCATCATTGCATGTAATAGCATATTGGTGAATACTGACAGTTCAGAGTGAGAGGGAATCAGCTTGGTTTCCCGGTGCAGCCTATGAGACCTTGCGATATCTTTGTGAAATGTGGCCCATAGGTGTCTATGATTACACTTGTCTCACAGATGTGACTATCTTCAGTCTGCAATGACGAATGACATGGTACGATTGGTATGATGCCATGATGGTTGACGACTTCAATCCATTCTGCAAAAGTGCCTAATTAATGCACTCTTCCTTTGAGGGGCCTTCCATCACACTCTCAAGTAGAACCTGTGTGTTCAGATAGGAAATAAAATCCTGACTTTGTCCACTCTGGATGTTATAGCAGCTGTTTTGCATTTACATTTACATGTTGATGCATTGAATAAATATAGCAGGAAATGCCAGCCATATTTGGCACAGTGAGTCTTTGGGCTCAGTCTGGTAATTAAGGGCCTTCCATTTGTTTTCCTTTCTTGGCAGTCCATGCCAGCCCATTAGTACTTATTCTCTGCATGTTCCCATAAACCACCTGGATTTACAATTGCAACTCTCGTCATTACCTCCTGAGCATCACCGTTATAGTTTAACCATACCAAACATTGTGCTGCAATGTCTCTCCACTCACCCTTCAAGGCCCACCCCATTGGTGGTGGTTATTGATGACTCCCTCCATCCCCATAGTATCCATATCCTTCAATGCAGTCATCTCTGCCACCTTGTATATTAAAATTTCCCCCTTCATCATGCTTGTTCCTTCTGCATCCCAAATTGTTGCTTCCAATCTCCAGCACTGATTTCCCCAAATTTCCCAAATACAATATGTTGCCTGACACCATGCTTGACTTCCATTGAGCTAAGAGCAGGAGTGACTAAGGTCTATCCCCCTGAACAATTTGTACAGATAGCTCCAACTAATCACTGATCAGACTCCTGACTGATTTGTGTCTAGCTCCCAAACTGACTTATCACAAGCTCTCTGACTTCAAGTCTGACCATGCACTCAGCATTTTCTGTCGTGATATGAACCCCCAAGCAGTGACTGACTGTATCCCAGCTCCAGGATTGAGATTGGAGTCTGCTCCTACTTACCCTACCTGGGGCCCAATGACTGATGACAGATCTCCTTTACTTGACTAGGGACTACTCCCCTTAGACTTTGATACATGGCTATTTGGTTGAAGCAAGTACAATGTGTTTACTAGTCTAGCTGCTGCCACATGCTATAGAAGTGGGATTGACATAACACAGTGCAGTGCAACAACATGTCCACCCCATTGACTGATGACCATGAAAAGTTGCTTGGTTTTGTGTCTGCGCTAAGCAGCAGGGCAAGACTAAAGTCTTTTAAGGTCTCACTGAGGGAACAAAGTGCAGAAAGGCAAAGCAGGGATGTTGTAGTATCAAAGTAGGTGTGAGTGAGTGAGCGCTAAGAGGGCAAGTTAGTAATCCTGAGATGCAATGTGGTCTAATCTGTGAGCTAACATCCTGGCCCTGTGAGCAAAGTGGTCTTGCAGTAGCACTGTACTGAAAGTGCTGTTGCACTTCATACTGTAAATGGATCAGAGATGTGCCATGAGGATGTGGTGAGCTGGTGTGTCTCAGATGCCAGTGTCCATGGACGGAAGCGTTATGTGCAGTCCCTGTCCTTGGAGATGCAATGGACCTGAGATATTGGTGCCTGTTGTCCAAGATGGAAATCCATACGAAGAGATAATGAGTTGGAGTCACCAGGTAAGCTCTCTTACTTTCATATCAGGAATTATTGCTGTTTAGATTCTAACAGAAGGTGGGAGATTGGGAAACTGCATATTAATGAGGTATGATTAGTTAAGAATGCAATATTAATGTCGGTTGGTGCATATAAATAGGTCTCTTGCTGCTCATTAACATGTATGTCAGGTCTTGCCATTAAACAATTGTTTGGAAAATGGGTCTTCTCGCTGTCTATGTTGACAAGTTCCTCAATGGCCATCTCATGCAATTTTCCCAACTATTTTCTATGGTGGCAATTCCAGGGGAAGCCAGTAAGGAAGTATTACCTGACAAAAATGTGCTTTTTTCCTATGATGAACATTGGCTGGAATTGTTTTAATGCTAATTCAAATATTTGGGCCATGAAGTTTTATTTTTTATTCATTCAGGGATATGGGCTTCTCTGGCTGGGCCAGAATTTATTGTCCATCTCTATTGCCATTGAAGTGACAAGCTGCCCTTTCAATGTTCTGTTTGGTGTAGGTCGCTCCACAATGTGGTTAATGAGGGAGTTCCAGGATTTTAAATCATTAACACGGAATGAAGGGTGATATATTTCCAAGTCAGGATTGTGGGATGTTTGGAAGTGAACTTGCAAGTGGTGATGTTCCTGTATGTCTGCTACCCTTGCCAATCAAGATGATAGTGGTCAAGGGTTTAGAAGATGCTGTCAAAAGAGCTTAGTGAATTTCTGAAGTGCATCTTGTAGATAGTATGCACTGCTATTAGATACGGTGCCAATTAAATGGGCTGTTATGTTCTGGATGGTGTTAAGCTTCTTGAGTGTTGTTGGAGCTGGAGAAATTATCCAGGCAAGTGAAAAATATTCCAGCACACTCCTGGTTCATGCCTTCTAGCTGGTGAACAGGCACTGGGGAGTCAGGAAATGAGTTACTCACTGCAGGGTTCTTAGTCTCTGGTATGTTCTTGTAGCCACAATATTTATACCATTAGTCCAGTTCGTGATGTTTGTGAGTCTGTGCCCAACATCAATGACTGTAAAGTATGACATGAATTAATTCTTATGATGTATAAACCTGCTAAGATCCAATTAACAATATGACGAGACTTGATGAGGATTGAGGTTTCTGTTCCTCCCTTAGACAACAGATGCTTTATCAAGACTGTAAGGTGTGTGACAATTGGAGAGATGAGATTGCAGGAAAGGAACCATCCTGTAGGTACAAAGGCTAATCTAAAAGTGTAACCTCACTCTACCATCTCTGGAGTCATTACTGGATACTGTATGAGTGAATACTGATGTTCTTTCGTGTCTATGAAAGACACAAGATATACACTTATGAGTTGTGAATGTGAGTTTAGTTATTGTAATCTATAAAAAGCAAAAGAATTAAAGTGATACTTCATTCTCAACAATCTATGCAGTCATGTTATCTCATACTTTAAAAGTCAGTCTGAACTGTTTCTAAATGGTTGACTTTTTATTTCATGCTTTTGGTGTACCACATTGTAAAGAGAGCAGTTTATTTGTTGAGACTTTTCATCCATTCATATACTGGGAATCATTAGCATCACAAAAAGTATCAGTCAGACCGTACCCTGTCACAGTGAGTCACACTGTTCATTTATATATATCCACATTGTCAACCTTGTTAGCTTTCAGGTCTTTGAATTTGATCACTGTTGGTTCTGTTGATGTTACAGACTTTAGCGTATTGTTACTTGAATGAAAGAAAAAGATGACATCAAAAATTGGAGTTGATGTGTTGTTCACCCCGCTAATTCCCCAGACCATTGAAATGCAATTTTCATGTAGGCTGTAGTGATGATTAATGTGTCCACCCAAACAAGTCTCAAGATTGCATAAATATGCAAATTGGGAACTTGCAGCCCTACTTTTGTTGACTTCTCCATTGTTGCTAAATTCAGGTTGCTTATTTAACACCCAGTACTGGATGTGCAACAACTTCCTTCAATCAAATATTAAGACGATTGAAGCCATTATTTTTGGTTCCCTCCCCACCTCCTGTCTGAAAATCCATTCCATAATTACTGACTCCTTGTCTTTACCTGACAATACTTTAAGACAAAGGCAGTTCACAATCTTGGTACCACATATGTTTTTAAGGTAAACGCCCAACCTCATATTTGTGCCATCTAAAAGAGTACTTATTATCATCACTGTAACGTCACCTGATATTTCCCTTGTCTCAGCTCACAATGTCTTCAATATCTTTCTTAACTCCAGACACAACAATTCCATGGACTCCGACCTAGTCCCATATATGAACCTTTGTAAACATCAGGTCATCTACATCTCTGTGGCCTGAGTCTTAATTTGAAACAACTTCCATTCAGCCCCCATTCCTGTCAGCCCCCATGCTGTTAACATCATTAGCTCCTGGTCTATGTGAACAGAGCAAGCGAGTTTGATCTCCATAACCAATCAGTTTGAGAATTTTTTTACTTCTTTACAACAAGCTTTCTTGGACTCTTCATGTGGATGCACTGATTACAAAGGTCCAACAACATCTCTCCTTCCTCAGGCAGCAGAGAAAATTTGGCATGACGGCGAATACCCTTGCCAACTTTTATAGGTGCGCCATCGAGAGCATTCTGTCTGGATGTATCACTACCTGGTATGGCAACAGTACCTTTCAAGATCAGAGACGGTTACAGAGAGTGGAGGACTCAGCCCGGACAATCACACAGGCCAACCTCTCACCTATAGAATCCATCTACCAGGCCCGCTGTCAAGGAAAGGCCACCAGCATTCTCAAAAATCCATTTCGTCCTGGCCATGCTTTTCTACAACCTCTACCATCAGGGAGAAGATACAGAAGCCTGAACACACATACCAGCTGGTTTCGAAACAATTTCAACCCTACTGTTGTTAGAATACTGAATGGACTCACAAACTCTTAGCATTCACCTGTATCTGTGTTTAGATTTTTTGCAGCTGTTTACCTGTTATTTACATATCCATGCCAGTTAACTACGTGATTGCCTGTATTGCTCGGAAGACAAAGCTCTTCACTGTGCCTCAGTACACGTGACAATAAATTCAATTCAATTCCAGAATTATGGGGTGGAGGCCTAGTGATGAGAACTGTAGCAGGTAGGGGATGAAATTTGCTTTGGAAATGCTAGGGTTCAGGATTCCTGCATGATGTGATATTCTGACTCCACAATGTGTGTTATGTTGCCTGCCCAGAAGTTAGCTTGTTTGACAGGCTTGATACTCAGTCCAGTGGGGAGCATCCAATCCAATAACTTTATGGTGGGTCTGACCTAAAAATCCTGATTGGGAGCTCCTAGGTATGGGAGGGAGGAAGTCTGAGTGATGGAAGGAACCAATTCAAAGGGAGAAGCCTGGCTTAGCTTCCTGGGGCAGAAAGTGCCTATACTTCCTGTCCTACAAGGAGTACTGTAAATATACTTGTCTCCCTCCACCAAAACTCTCTTGATCTCCCATGGTCTGTTGTGTTACCTTAGCCAGGAAACTCCAAGTTACCCATGTTACCAACATTAATAAATAATTACCTTCCGTCCTGGGAGCAAGTTTGCTGTCTATCTCCTCTCCCATCTCTGTTGAAGTCAATAAACAATGAGTTGGAATCAGAGAGTTGGAAGCAGTTGAGTTTGAGTTTTAAAAACTGAATACTATTTTTGAAGTCTGAAAGAAGAAACCCTAAATATGTAGAAACCAATCTTCAGCGGTAAAGACTTTGACAATTTTAAGACAGCTTGCACCTTGAGCTTATATTTGAATGGACAACACCAATTTCTTTTTCTCTCTGGCAAGTTAAGGTTTCTATCATGTAAGTACCACAACATCATGCTGTTGCAGACTTTATGTTAAAATTCCCAGAGGGGAGAATGATTCAGATAGCGACTTCCTGATTTTCATGGTTAACTTTACATGCGTAATCACCAGATATTTCTGTCTGATTTACTCTTTAATAATAGTGAGGTTTTCTTATATTGAGTCTTGTTTCTAGTGCAGAATCAATGAGATGACATAAACATTTTTAAAAATATCATTAAATTGCTGATATAATTACTATGATCTTATAACTGCGTTCCCATTGCATAAAAAACTTCACGGATTATTCAACTTCTCTTTAACATAACCTGTACCATTAAGAAATCCATTGTAATCTAGTATTAATGTAATGGCAAAGCATGGTGCATGCCATCAGCTAGACTTATTATTTCTGTCTCTGTTCACAGGTTATTGCAGAAGAAATAAGTGGAAACAATGGCTATGTTGAATTGGCCTTCTGTGCCAAGAAACTGGATGATAAGGTACGGTAGATTTTTGAGCACTAAATTTAATAGAATATATATAAGAAAGTGGATTATAAAACTAAAATTCTCAATTGCACAAAGCAGTGCTTTTTATGGTACAATCTAGTTGCATAAATGCCTGAATTTTAAAATAAAGGATTCATTTTTGGAGTTATTGTTCCCTTTATGTAGATTCAATAAAGCAGGATATGAATATCAAATCTCACTAAGATAATTAAAGTGCTCAAGAGAGGTGATAATTAAACTTTGATGGTTTGTTGCTTCTGAATAACATTATGTGCAATAATGCTTTCTCAAATCACCATACTCACTTTAAGACTCATATTTCATTTCATAAGACAGCCATAACTACATTTTAATCAGATCTATACAAAGTACATTTTGGAGGATGACTCAAATGGATTTCCATCTTGCAAACAGACAGATTTAGACATGGAGAGACTTTCCATTTTGTAGCAAGAAAATGGGATAGATGCCATTTATATCAGCTTTCCACCAAACAGAGATTTTTCAGAATAGTATTGCATTTGTTAACCCTTACACAGTTTGTCCATTAAACAAATAATTTAATTGTATGATAATGAGGGCCGATTTCCTGCTTTTACACTTTCAAAGTACACAAGGTAACATAAAGGGTGAGTTTCCCTGCATCTGGCCCCTTTTACTTATATCACTTAAGTGGATACTTGACACCATCCTGTTTACACCTCAGAATTCTCAGCCTTTGATCTGCTGCTATAGTTGCATATTTATATGGTTGGTGGAGTTCACTGTCTGGTTATGGGGACCCTTCCTGGATATTGGTAATTAGGAAAGTCAGTGATGACAATCGAGTCGTATGACACAAGGAGATGGCTAGAATCTCTTCTTGAAGATGGTCATTGCCTGGGACTTGTGTGATGTGAATGTTACTTGTAACTTTGCAGCTCAATCTGCACATTATCTCCTTCTTGCTACATGTTGACATGGATTGGTTCATTATCTGATAGTCACAGTAGGATAGTGGGAATGTCAGGAGGAGTTTACATTTTCTTTTGTTGTATTGTCTAACTCTATTTTCTTTAATAATTTTGTGTTCCATGTCAAATTACATAGCTCATCTGTCCCAATTGTCATTTCAAGATCTTGATATATATTTGGTCAACTGACCTTGGTAATAGCAGAATTTTCTTAATATCATTTCAGGATCTTTTCAGCAAATCAGATCCTTTCTTGGAGATATACAGGATGAATGATGATGAATCTGAGCAACTTGTCTACAGGACAGAGGTGTGTGGAATGCTTTAGAAGAATATCTAGGATTACTGTACAACACACAAACCATAGAAGATAAAACACTTTACTCAATGATGATGGAGGAGAAAGTGAGGACTGCAGATGCTGGCGATCAGAGCTGAAAATGTGTTGCTGGAAAAGCGCAGCAGGTTAGGCAGCATCCAAGGAGCAGGAGAATTGATGTTTCCTGAAGAAGGGCGCATGCCCGAAATGTCGATTCTCATGCTCCTTGGATGCTGCCTGACCTGCTGCGCTTTTCCAGCAACACATTTTCAGCTCATCAATGATGATGGAATTAATATGGAATATGAAATTTAAAGCCTATGGTAAGCAATGGTAACAAAGTTACATGATCTATTCAGAAAGAAATATAATAGAAAATATTCATTTAAAGGTTGCTTTTATGTAACTTTAATATTTTATGCCTCTTTAAATATTTGTTTTTGAATTATGAATTCCTCATTCATAATTTTAAATAACATTTTATTTTTAACTGACTATTTTCCTTGAATATTAACGAGGAAAATAGGCTGCAAGTTTTATTGGAGTTGAGTAGATGAAAGAGGCAAAGCTGTCTAAAACATGAAGCTAGAATTGTGCTACTTGGTCACTCAAAGAGCAGTTGAGAGAAATCGACCAGTATTCCTAATACCTCTAAACAAGAGAAATGGCGTGGAGACCAATTCTAAAAAGTGAAACATCATACACTTACAATTTTCATTATCTATATACCAGGAAAGATCTAAAGAGAAAGCTAAGAAGAGCCAAAAAGGGGCATAAAAAGTTGTTGGTGGATAGGATCAAGAAAAACCCTAAGGCTTTCTATAGCTATATCAGGGATAAGAGAATGATAAGAGTAAGATGAGGGACAATCAAGCATAGTAGTGGAAAGTTGTGCATGGAGTCAGAGGAGATAAGGAAATTGCTAAATGAATACTTTTCGTCAGTATTCACATTAGAAAAAGGCAATATGGTCAAGGGAAATACTGAGATACAGGCTACTAGACTCGATGGGATTGAGGTTCAAATGGAAGAAGTGTTAGCAATTCTGGAAAGTGTAAAAATAGATAAGTCCCCTGGACCAGATGAAATTTATCCCAGGATTTTCTGGAAAGCCAGGGAGGAGATTGCTGAGCCTTTGGCTTTGATCTTTACATCGTCACTGTCTATAGGATTAGAGCCAGAAGACTGGAAGATAGCAAATAGACAATAGACAATAGGTGCAGGAGTAGGCCATTCTGCCCTTTGAGCCTACACCACCATTCAATATGATCATGGCTGATCATCCTTAATCAGTATCCTGTTCCTGCCTTATCCCATAACCCTTGATTCCACTATCCTTGAGAGCTCTATCCAACTCTTTCTTAAATGAATCCAGAGACTGGGCCTCCACTTCCCTCTGGGGCAAAGCATTCCACACAGCCACCACTCTCTGGGTGAAGAGGTTTCTCCTTATCCCTGTCCTAAATGGTCTACCCCGTATTTTTAAGCTATGTCCTCTGTTCGGCACTCACCCATCAGCGGAAACATGTTTCCTGCCGCCAGAGTGTCCAATCCCTTAATAATCTTATATGTCTCAATCAGATCCCCTCTCAGTCTTCTAAACTCAAGGGTATACAAGCCCAGTCGCTCCAGTCTTTCAGTGTAAGGTAATCCCGCCATTCCAGGAATTGACCTCGTGAACCTACGCTGCACTCCCTCAATAGCCAGAATGTCTTTCCTCAAATTTGGAGACCAGACCTGCACACAGTACTCCAGGTGTGGTCTCACCAGGGCCATGTACAGCTGCAGAAGAACCTCTTTGCTTCTATACTCAATCCCTCTTGTTATGAAGGCCTTCTTCACTACCTGCTGTACCTGCATGCTTACCTTCATTGACTGGCGTACAAGAGCACCCAGATCTCTCTGTACTGCTCCTTTACCTAAATTGATTCCATTTAGGTAGTAATCTGCCTTCCTGTTCTTGCCACCAAAGTGGATAACCATACATTTATCCACATTAAACTGCATCTGCCATGCATTTGACCACTCACCTAGGTCACCCTGTAATCTCCTAACATCCTCATCACATTTGTTCACTAACTTCCTATGTGGGACCTTATCAAAAGCTTTCTGAAAGTCCAGGTACACTACATCTACTGGATCTCCCTCGTCCATCTTCAGAGTTACATCCCCAAAAATTCCAGAAGATTAGTCAAGCATGATTTCCTCTTCATAAATCCATGCTGATTCTGACCTATCCTGTTACTCCCTTGTTCAAGAATGGGAGTAGAGACGACCCTGGAAATTATACACCTGCGAGCTTTACTCCGGCTGTGGGTAAAGTGTTAGAAAGGGTTATGAGAGAGAGGAATTATAATCATCTGGAAAGGAATAAGTTGATTAGGGATAGTCAACAAGGTTTTTGAAGGGTAGGTCGTGCCTCACAAACCTTATTGAGTTCTTTGAGAAGGTGACCAAACAAGTGGATGAGTGTAAAGCAGTTGATGTGGTATATATGGATTTCAGTAAAGTGTTTGGTAAGGTTCCCCATAGAAGACTATTGCACAAAATCACCTTCTGAGGAAAAAGGCTTTCACTGTCCAACCTATCTAACCTTGTGATTGTGTTATATATCTCAATTAAATCACTTCTCAACCTTATTCTCTTTAACGAAAGGGATGGGATTTATCGGTTTGGATCAGAAATTGGCTGGAAGAAGGTAGAAGGTGGTGATTGATGGGAAATATTCATCCTGAAATTCAGTTACTAGTGGGGTACTGCAAGGATCTATTTTGGGTCCACTGTTGTTTATCATTTTTATAAATGACCTGTATGAGAGCATAGAAGGATGGGTTAGTAAATTTGCAAATGACACTAAGATCAGTAGAGTTGTGGATAGTGACGAAGGATGTTGTATGTTACAGAGAAACATAGATAAGCTGCAGAGCTGGGCTGAGAGGCGACAAATGGATTTTAAGCGGAAAATGTGAAGTGATTCACTTTGGAAGGAGTAACATGCATGCAGGTTACTGGGCTAATGGTAAGATTCTTGGTAGTGTAGGTGAGCAGAGAGATCTCTGTGTCCAGGTACATAGATCCCTGAAAGTTGTCACCAGGGTGATCTGGTTGTTAGGAAAGCATACGGTGTATTAGCTTTTATTGGCAGAGAGATTGAGTTTCAGAACCATTAGATCATGCTGTGGCTGCACAAAACTCTGATGTGGTCACATTTGGAGTGTTGCATTTGGTTCTGGTGACTGCATTATAGGAAGAATGTGGAAGCTTTGGAAAAGGCTTAGAGGAGATTTACTAGGGTGTTGTCTGGTATGGAGGGAAGATCTTATGAGGAAAAGCTGAGAGACTTGAGCCTGTTTTTGTTAGAGAGAAGAAGGTTGCGAGGTGACTTAATTGAGATATAAGATAATCAGAGGGTTAGATAGGTTGGACAGTGAAAGCCTTTTTCCTCAGTTGGTGAAGGCTAGCACAAGGCGACATAGCTTTAAATAGAGCAGTGATAGATATAGGACAGATAGAGGTAATTTCTTTACTTAGTGAGTAGTAGGGGCGTGGAATGCACCGCCTGCAACAGTAGTAGACTCGACAACTTTAAGGGCATTTAAATAGTGATTGGATAGGCATATGGACGAGAATGGAATAGTGTAGGTTAGGTGGGCTTCAGATTGGTTCCACAGGTTGGTGCAACATTGAGGGCCGAAGGGCCTGTACTGCGCTGTAATGTTCTATATGTTCTATGTTATGTCATTTAAATGGAACATTTTGTCTAAATAAAACTAAACATTCTCATTCTAATCAGTGGTTTTATTTGTATTATCCTTGCCCAATGCTGTAATAAAAGTGCAATAATGTTGTATCCTTCAAAGAAATCACATTTTTAATGAACTTATGTATTTCACTGAGGCTTGGTGCATTTATTACAGAATTACAAATTTGAGTACCTGCACCCTTCAAAATAAATACACGTAAGGAACAAAATTCCTTTAATCAAATGATATTGGACAGAACGTTTAGCAAAACAGGCTTTAGGTTTTACATACTTAAACCAAAGAAGATTTCTATGATGGTAGAAACATTTCATAATCCATGGTCTAGATTGCTTTGATATTATGAAGATTGCAAAACAAATGACACTATCAAAGAAATGTTCGTGTTCTTGTCACTCAAATCCAGCAGGCTAGTATAATGTGTGTCACCTTTGTCTCCAGAATAATGGTTTTACTCTTTTAATTGCCTATTTATGAAGTAATAGAGCTGGAAAGACTAATGAACAAATTCCATTACTAGCCTAAAAAGACTATTTAAAATGATTGCATCTGACATTCCTCATTACAGCTGTCAATAATAGAACTAAATCATTTTCCAAACTGCTTATTATATTTTTTTGACATGCAGAGTGTTTCAATTTGTAATTAGTATATGCCTAAGACATACATTTACATAAATGTTGGAAATTTTCCAAGTTAACTGGTGATCTTCAGATTTAAAGAGAAGTACTGAAAACTGATGAGATAAAGTAGACTAAATGCCAACTCAATATGCCAAAGGTTTCAGTGAAGATTCGTATTTGGGTTGTGGTTGGAGTTGTTGGTTTGCTGGCCGAGCTGGTTGATTTTCTTGCAAATGTTTTGTCCCCCCCCTGGGTGACATCTTCAGTGAAGTGTAGCCTCAGGATGAAGTGCTGTTGTTGTGATCTGTCCTGAATTTATACGGTTCTGTCTGTTGTGGCGGGTGGTTCTACTTCCAGTTTTCTATTGTAGTGGTCTGAGGATGGGGTCTATGTGACAAAAGCAGCCATTAAAATGTTGAGGTTGTAATTTTTTGTTATGATTAGATGTACGTTCAACTTTTAGGCAGTAGTAGTGCCTTTCTAAATAGAATTGGTGAAATACTTGAAGGGGAAATCTTTGCAGGACAATGGGGAAAGGAATGGGAATGGAACTCCTTCGAAAGCTCTTCTGAGCAATTTGGGCTGAATGTCCTCCAGATGCTCTATCATTCTACGATTCCATAATGTGCTTTCCTATATTTTCCTTTAAATCTACAGGCAGATTTCAAACACCCCATAAATATGAAAAATACATTAACTGTTAATGGGTAACAGGATGTTCAAGAACTTTATCTGAGCGTATTAATGATTCATTAAAAATCATAGTAAGTGGCATGCCTGACTACAGATTGGAAAATCAGTTGTGACAGTTTTAAAATAAAATTTCCCCAATAATTCACTTTGACGTCATGGAGCATGAATAGTATCTGCAAAGTAATTACCTTTTGTGGCCAACAGATTGAGCACGAAGTGACTAGTTTTCTACACAAGGAAAGGAGTAATTTTCAGTTTTCTTTATAATATATTTGTTTGCACTCACATTTAATTTGGACATTTAGTTTCTTAGGACTACATTGAATTCATCTAAATCATCCAAAAAGTAAGTATATGTTGGGTTGTGTTTTATAGGGTGCCACATTCCTTGCCCCCAACACCTGACAAAAATGTTAGGTGCCCATCTATCAATAAACCAGCTGCCCTGCAGCTATTTTACACTGAAAACAACATGAATTGTCCAAGGTTGAGATTTATGTCCTTATCTGGGAGGAAATCTCGCCTTAGAGAGCTGGTGGCCACTGCTGATACTGTAAATCAGTTCCTGAAACAGAACACATTATGGAAAACAAACCGAAAGTGCTGGAGAGATACGGTATGTCTGGCAACATCTGCAAATAAAGAAGCAGGTTTTAGAGTCCAATATGTTGGCAGGGAGGAAGTTAAAGACTGACAGATTTCAAAGGCAAGATTTCCTCTTCAAATCAGGAGACAGGGCAAGTGATCCCCAAAGGAAGTCTCACCCTTTCTCAACACCAGCCAGTGCAGTAAGAGCTGCCATGGCACTTAGCTTGTCTGGGCTTTCCTTGGTGAAAGTAAAATAACCACAGAGATGAATGAGATAGTTAAATTGCCATTAATTGGCCACTTAAAGGCCGCAATAGTCTCAAGGACAGGCCTGGCACCACCTCTGTCCACTGTATAGTTGGAAAAAGGCAGTTAGGCACAAGACAAGCAGGGCATGTGATGCATTTTATGAGAACTCATTTTTAAATTTGCCAAAGGAATGCTATAAAATCATGTCCTTTTGCTTTGTTTTGTGTGAGATTGACTAAAACTGAGTGTAATGTGATGTGTGCTTTTCTTCTTTATTCTCCACCAGGTTATCAAGAACAACTTGAATCCTGTGTGGGAACCCTTTAAAGTTTCCTTGAGCTCACTCTGTAGTTGTGATGAAAAGAGACAGCTAAAGGTACAGATTCATGTTGAATATTTACTTCTGCACGAGTTCAAACGGAAGACAGTGTTCTCAACAGAATGTGTTTTTATTGTTTGTTATTGGAAAATCACTTTGTAACCTTTTGTGTGGACAATAATTCAGTTGAAGCTAATTGTTTCCTTGGCACATGTTTCTCTTCTTGTCATTGTAAAAAGTTGAGTCAGAATCAATAGTAGTTTGCAACATTTTGAACCAGATTTTCAACTTTTTGTCCAAATATGAAGCTATCATTAAAGATTGGTGGCTCATTTTGTTTTTAAAAGCCTGCTTTTTGGTGTCATCATAGAATCATAGAATCCCTACAGTGCAGATAGAGGCCTAGTCTTCACCACTTCTCTAAAGAGCATCCCAACCAGACCAATAAAAACCCCTTACATTAACCATGCTAACCACCTAGCCTGCATATCCCTGGGCAGTACAGGGCAATTTAGCATGGCCAGGCTACCTACCCTATAAGGTTGTTTTTGCAAGTGATGTGGTTGGTTTGCAGGTGCAACAACTAATTAGGAAGGCAAATGGAATTTTGTCCTTCGTTGCTAAAGGGATTGAGTTTAAAAGCAGAGAGGTTATTTCGCAGCTGTACAGGGTGCTGGTGAGGCCACACCTGGAATACTGTGTGCAGATTTAGTCTCCTTACTTGAGAAAGGATGTACTGGCACTAGAGGGGGAGTAGAGGAGATTCACTGGCTGATTCTAGAGAGTTGATGGGGTTGGCTTATGAGGAAAGACTGGGTAGACTGGGATTATATTCATTGGGATTTAGAAGAATGAGGAGGGATCTTATAGAGACATCTGAAATTATGAAGGGAATAGATAAGATAGAAGCAGAGAGGATGTTTCCACTTGGAAAAAGTAAGAGCTGCAGATGCTGGAGTATCAAGAGTCAAGAGTGTGGTGCTGGAAAAGCACAACAGGTCAGGCAGCATCCAAGAGCAGGAGAATCAAAGTTTCAGACTAGAACAAGAGGGCATAGCTCAAAATTAAGGGCAGCAGACTGTATTGAGGAGCAACCTCTTTACTGAAAGAGTTGTAAGTCTGTGAAATTCCCTGCCCAGTGAAGTAGTTGAGGCTTCCTCATTGAATATTTTTAAAACTAAAATAGATAATCTTTTGAACAGTAAAGGAATTGGTGAGAGGACAGATAACTGGAGCTGACGCAACAACAAGATCAGCCTTGAAGAGCCAGATAGCCTACTCCTGCTCCTAGTTCTTATGTTCTTAGGTTCTATCTTTGGACTGTGGGAGGAACCCAGTGTATCCAGTGGAAACCCATGCAGTCACGGGGAGAATGTGCAAGCTCCCAAACACAGACTCCGAAGGCTGAAACCTGGGACCCCAGCATTGAGAGGCAGCAGTGCTAGAACTGTGCCACCCTAAATTATTAACCATTGAAATTAGTGGCAAGCTAAAAAATCTATAGCAAGATCAATAAGTTGATTGTACTATTGCCAAGCATCAGCAATGGGCACTGCTAATGCTGAGATTTGGAAAAAAAATTACATTTTATTTTTAACTTTAAATCTTTCATCCTTCATAAGATTTATTCTTGACAATAAATTAATTTCTTTGGAATGTACAAAATTTCTATAATTTCCACAAGATGTTTCCTTTCCCTGCTTCTTCACCTTCCTCAATAAACATTCCTATATGTCAATTTGGGAATTACAGTTCTCTCAATTAACAAGTGTTATTATTGTGATATTTTATTGTTCATTACTTTTTTGCAAGCATTAATCCAACTGTCTACTAAAACCAAAGTTGGGGGAATGCTACAGTGTGTGTTTGTTTTAGATTTTTGGCTTTTTTATTTTAGGCAATGTTTGCCAATTACTAAGATTATTGTTTTAATTTTGTATCAGTGATGATTCAACAGTGATTAATATTATTCTTTTAGTTCTTTTTGGTACTTCTTGGCATTTTAGAAGAAAAATATTCAATGAAATGGAGCTACTAAGTAGAGTCAGATCTGTTCTGTACTTCTTCTGTCTCTTTGAAATCAAAATAGTTTTCTTTGATGATCATGAGTATTTTCAGATTGTAATTGTACCTGAGAACTTGACAAACTGAATTTCTGAGTGATGAGCATGTGTGTAAATTCGCAGATGTCCTTTGTTCTATATTCATTAAATGGAACAGCTGTCACCTAAACACCTGTGTGTCATACTGATTTTTACCCAGCCAGATAAAACACTAATGAAACTTCCTCTTTGTTTAACAATGGAGGGTACTCCATGCTCTTTCCCCACTTGACCTATCTGCCTACAAACTTTAATTGTGAGTGGCAAAGGCATTTGCCCAATCCAATAGGTCCTCATTAAAAACGCAGTCTTTACTGCCATGACATCCTTCAGGCCTGATCTGCTATTTCGACTTGAAGACTAAAGGGGAATAGGAATGGCTGCCCTGGCCAAATCTATCACAAACAGCAATCACTAACAGGATAATCTAATGATACTTTTAAGTTAGTTTGTTAGAATCAGGATGACGACTCAGAACAAGGCCTGCAGTGCTGTAGACGTTATTGACATCCAGCATTCCATCACCTCTCTGGAATGTGATTGCTCTGCTGAATATCACTGATCCACTTGCTTGTGTCAGGAAAGAAATCTCTCATTCCCTGGTCACAGTTCCCTTCTGCCAGTCAGTCAAGCAACCAATTCTGTCAATTTCTTGACTGTTTTGGTCTTTAACCAACATTAAATTAGTCGTTACATCTACTTTAGTCGCATGTTGATTCTTGTCAACCAAATTCCATATTGTCCTCCGAAAATACGTAACTACCCACTTCTCTGCATTAAATATCATCTGATATTGGTAGGCCCTTCTGAAGACACCTAGAGTCTTTCCCACATTGAACTCTGTTCCCTAATTTTGGATGTTGTGCGAATTTTGAAATTGTACTCTCTATACCCAAACTCTGATTATATAATCACTCTGAAAGAAGCAATGATATCACTTGTAACCCCAGGGGAACATCATTGTTAGTACCTGTCCAATCTGAAAATATTGATAAATCACTGTGTTCTGTCCTTTAAATAACTTCGACAATACATACCAAATTGACATATAGGAGTGTTTAATGAGGAAGGTGAAGAAGCAGGGAAAGTACATACCAACATACTTTTTGCATAGCACTTCATCAAACACATTTTGAGAATTTACATAAAGATAACATCCATGGCATTTCTTTATTAATAAATTCTGATATTTCTACAAATAACTCTTTTGTTTCTTTCATGTTTTATTGAATTCAAAGATCAAGCAAAGAGAAAGACTAAAGCAAAAAAAAGCAAATACATAGAAAAATGCTCAAACTAGAAAGAAACATCTAAAAGTGAAAAGTGAATCTTAAAATATCAAAACAGTGCATTAAAATATTATATATTCGTGTGTATTAACTGTACATAGTGGTCAGTTAGCTGGATGGCTGGTTCAAACTGTATTTACTACGATGGTCCCACCTTCTCAACCTTTCCTATTGCCTGAGATGTGGTGACCCTCAGGTTAAACCACCACCAGGCATCTGTCTCTATGAGAGAGCAGCCCTATGGTCCTCTGGGACTATAGCAACTGTATCTTTATTATTCTTATGCTCAAGTAAAACATAAGAAGGGGTGATAGAACAGTTTTATTGAGTTTATAACTTTTTCTTGGCAAGTCTAAATTTTAAAGTAAATTCAAATATAATTTTGCTCTTGCATTTCCATATATTTTTGATCAATGGTAGTGCATTGAACCCCATTGCTCTTTATAAAGTGACATTTCTTTTTCAGCAACTTCTTTGTTGGCATATAACCAGAGTTCAGACCTCAGGGTATTACAGAAAATCGTTCTTGAAGTTCATAATTTCTTCATGATTATTGAGATTGATTCTGTAACTTTGGCAAAAGATCAGTGGCAACTCTTGCTGCATGCAATAATTTCTCAGCCTCCTTACTACAGTGTGGTGCAATCCTTGGGTAGATGAGATTGAATATTATTAGTGCAATTAGCAATAAATAGAAACATAAGTTAACCAGTCGCACATTCTCCATGCCAAGTCTGCAGATTTTAAATGTACCCGGGCTCACTTGTTTCCCTTTATCTGTATTGCAATATATTGGCTATGCCATAGCCTGTCTAATCAATCATTGAAATTATTTTAAAGATGTTCTTATTGCCCTTAAGTTCAATCACTGGTTCATGTGTTGAATGTTAACAATGTATTTTCTAGTCTTCATCGGAGCCCTTATTCATGAATAGCTTGAACAATGTGGTGAAAACTATTAGTCCTCAGCTAGAGGTCTCACCACTTCTCTGTCGCATATGTTACGATGTTACCACCTTCGACAAAGGAGTCTCCAAAATGTCCACCTTCTTCCTCAACTGAGGATTCCCCAGCACTATTGTTGAAAGTGCCCTCAGCCAGGTCTGACCCATTTCCCATTCTTAGGCACTCACTCCCTCTCTTCGCTCCTGCAAAAGCAATAGGGTCCCTCTTGTCCTTACCATTCGACCAGCATCCACATCCAGAGGATAATTAGCTGCAATTTCCGCCATCTCCAATGGGATGCCATCACCAGACACACATTGCCCCCCACCTCCCACGTCAGCCTTCCACAGGGACCATTCCCTCTGGTTCACCTTGGTTCACTCTTCCTTCACATCCAAC
Organism: Chiloscyllium plagiosum; assembly: GCF_004010195.1. Classification (NCBI taxonomy): domain Eukaryota; kingdom Metazoa; phylum Chordata; class Chondrichthyes; order Orectolobiformes; family Hemiscylliidae; genus Chiloscyllium; species Chiloscyllium plagiosum. The sequence continues at coordinate 30,174,487 of NC_057726.1, forward strand.
ACCACCCCAACCCCACCCCACCCCCACAGCCCCACAGCACGTTCCACCTCAACTGCTGAAGGTGTAACACCTGCCCATTTACCACCTCCTCCTCCGTATCCAACGGCTCAAGTATACCTTCCAGGTGAAGCAGTACTTCACCTGCACTTCCCACAATCTAGTCTACTGCATTCGCCGCTCACAATGTGGTCTCTTCTACATTAGGGAAATGAAACATAGACTGGGTGACCACTTTGCAGAACACTTGCATTCTGCCTGCAAAACATACTCTGAACTTCCAGTTGCCATCCACTTTAACACACCACCCTGTTCCCAGGCCAACATCTCTTTCTCAGGCTTGCTGCAGTGCTCCAGTGAAGCTCAGCACAAGCTGGAAGAATATCACCTCATGTTCAACTTGGGGATCCTGCAGCCTTCAGACTTTTTATTGAGTTCAATAACTTTAGGGCTTGAGCTCTCCCATATAATTACTCCTACCACCACACACCTGGCCTTGGTATCATATGGTCTGCTATTATACACAGCCCATTGTTAGCCACTAACGGTCCCCATTAATAGCTATTCACCCTCCTAGCCCTATCATTATCCACTCTTTGTCCAACTGCTCTTCTCTCTCTTTGGGTTCTATCTCAACCTACCATTTATTCCTTACACCCTCCGCAGACCATGTCTCCATCTTGTAAACCAAAATTTTCCTAGCTACCATCAATTCTGAGGAAGAGTCACTGGACCCGAAACCTTATTTCTCTCCACTGCTGCCGAACATGCTGAGCTTTTCCAGCAATTTCTATTTTTGTCCCACCACTCTATTTATAGAGTCATAGATTGAGTCATAGAGATGTACAGCATGGAAACAGACCCTTCGGTCCAACCTGTCCACACCGACCAGATATCCCAACCCAATCTAGTCCCACCTGCCAGCACCCGGCCAAACCCTTTCTATTCATATACCCATCCAAATGCCTCTTAAATGTTACAATTGTACCAGCCTCCACTACTTCCTCTGGCAGCTCATTCCATACATGTACCACCCTCTGTGTGAAAATGTTGCCCTGTAGGTCTCTTTTATATCTTTCCCCTCTCACCCTAAACCTATGCACTGTAGTTCTGGACTCCCCGACCCAGGGAAAAGACATTGTCTATTTACCCTATCCATGCCGCTCATAATTTTGTAAAGCTCTATAAGTTCACCCCTCAGCCTCCGACACTCCAGGGAAAACTGCCCCAGCCTGTTCAGCCTCTCCCTATAACTCAAATC
>NC_057726.1:30175916-30213143 GCF_004010195.1 Chiloscyllium plagiosum
CACCTCGCATTTATCTGAATTAAACTCCATCTGCCACTTCTCAGCCCATTGGCCCATCTGGTCCAGATCCTGTTGTAATCTGAGGTAACCCTCTTCGCTGTCCAATTTTGGTGTCATCTGCAAACTTACTAACTGTACCTCTTATGCTCGCATCCAAATCATTTATGTAAATGACAAAAAGTAGAGGACCCAGCACTAATCCTTGTAGCACTCCACTGCTCACAGGCCTCCAGTCTGAAAAAACAACCCTCCACCATCATCCTTTGTCTTCTACCTTTGAGCCAGTTCTGTATCCAAATGGCTAGTTCTCCCTGTATTCCATGAGACCTAACCTTGCTAATTGGTCTCCCGTGGGGAACCTTGTCGAACGCCTTATTGAAGTCCATATAGATCACATCCACCGCTCTGTCCTCATCAATCCTCTTTACTCTGTTCCCTTTCAAACTGTAGAGATAAATGAGCAGAAATGCATCCAATACAGCACCTTAAATTATATATATGTTCTGCTTGTTTGCAGTGTTTAGTCTGGGATTATGACACTCGTGGAAAGCATGATTATATTGGAGAGTTTTATACAACATTTGAGCAAATGCGGAAAGCAATGGGAGAAAACAAGGTAAATGATATTGAACCATGATGTTTTGTGAAGTGACTCAATGATTAATGGACAATCAAAAGGGTTAGTTCTTATGACTGTGCTGCAATGTGACTGCTCTAAAATATATAATATTTTAGTTCTGTTCTGTGCTTAAACTCTATGAAACTAACATTATTTGGTTGAATGTTTAAATTCATTTTATATTTGCAGCTTGTAGTAAAACTGAGCTGAATGGTAACCTCAAAAGTGTTCGGACTTTCTCTTATGATTGCAGACCCCCATCCTTGGTAGCTTATCTTCCCCCTTCTCCTTCTCCCATGATCTTTTGTCCATTAGAATCGGATATTAAAATCAACTCCAAATGGACAGAGAGAGTCATGTAGTAGCTCCCCCCTCTGTCAAACACCTTGGGCTCAGAGAAGACATTCAGTGCACAACTTGCACCAACCTTTGTCTCATATTTGGCCCTTTACTTCATCTCTGTATTTATGGTTCCACTGCACCAATGTCTGTATTTTGCTGCTGTTATTCCATCTGGATATGTACATAATGGCCACACAATTCAAGAAACTGCACTGGGATCATGTGAATCAAGGAAATTCAGCCCATATACTTCATAGAAAAATGAATGGTCAAGTTTTATTATTTGTTTTTAATGTTCTGAATAATTTTCTTTATTCAGCTTTAAATATTGCCTTCTGTGAAAGCATAATGTTTGCTGATGTTCTGTGCCACAGCTTTGCTATTTTCTCCAACCAGGAACCCAGTGAAATGTCTGCACTGCTTTAGGAGCTGCTGATCATGTCGTATTGGTAATGTCACTGAACTAACATTCCAGATTTCCAGGCTAATATTTAGCAATTTCTGTTTTGCTTCTGGGAACATGGGTTCAAGTCACACCATAGGAGATGAAATTTGATTTCAATAAATATCTGGAAGAGATCTGGTGATCATGTAACCACTGTTGATCATTGTGACAAGCCATGTGATTCACTAATGCACTTCAGGAAAGGAAATCTGTTGACTTTACCTGGTCTGGCCTACATTTAACTCCAGACCCACAGAAATGTAGTTGCTGGTTGACTGCCGTATGGGGCAGTTATGATAAGCAATGAATGCTGACTTAGCCAGCATTGAATTTTTAAAAATTCTGTCTTTTGCGCATTTCTGATTTTAATTGTTACATCATTGGCCACCATTTTTCAGTCATAGTGGCTCCAAATTCTCGAATACTGCCCCCAAAACTTTCTGTGTGTCTCTCTCTGTATTGTTCTCTCCTCCTTTGGAAGTGGCCCTTAAAATGCACCTCTTCTCATCTTTATATCTCTTAATATCTTAATATCTCAAGTGTAGGATTTGTGCCAAGCAACAGCAGTCAAAAGTATTCCGTGTTCTTTGGTGCTTTGTGCAATAAGCCACATTCCACTGTTGAAACTATGTAATGGAGCCTATCAACAGCTGTTTTGTAGTAAACCTATAGTTTGTTTCTATATTAAGCCATGGAGTTCCCATTTGTTAGTCAGTTAGGACAATAAAATGCCAATTCTTGCCAATTTAGGATCAAGCACTTCCTTTTTTAAATTGCTTACAATCTTTTCCTGCAAGTAATTGTAATTCTCAGTTGAGGTTATGGCCCCATTTAATTTTTCTGTATGTAACACTGAACGTTACAATATTTTCTTCCTGTTTCAGCTCATAAAACAGTTTGTATCGCATGGTCAGTATGTCACTAATCATTAAGAGACATATTCATGAGATCATCACTGTATCATAGCATGTGACATGATGGTATAAAAGTCTCAAGTGACACTTTAAGTCAAATTACTAGAAGCACACTCTTTTGCTCTAACCTAGATTTGCCCATCATTGTAATAGTTGTGCATATGAGATATCTATAATAATGTCTAATGGCACCTTTAATAACACGTTATTATATCATATTACGAGTGAAGTCATAAGCATTGCTGTATCAGGTAAAGATGCCACACTAGAGGCAAAAAAAAACACATAATGGCTAGTAGTGGTGGTTGGCCATAAAGAAAGGACTTTATGCTCTCAATAGTAGATATTTGGAAACCTAATTGAAGATGAACTAGATAATAGCTTAAGACATCAAAGAAATCAACAATCAGCAGCATCAGTTTCTAAGAGTGTAGATGGCCATATGGAGCTGCAGTAAGAAGACAAAACTAATTATTTTTATTAACATCTAAGTTCTTTTCAAAATACACAATATTTTGGGATTGTCTTAATTAAAAGTTAAAATGGCCGAAGTTACAATACAATCAAAGCCAAAAGAACCAGTGAATTCTGTATCTCCCATCTTAAAAAAAATAAGAGTCCCAAATGCCTGCAGTCCAAATGTTTAATAATACTGCAGTGGAACAGACCTTACAGCATAGCTACAGGGAAAATATATAGCTAGAAATGTGACCTTACACTCTAAGGATTACTTCTGTCCAGACCTCAGTAAGTTCTGCCATTTTCTTTCTTCAAATTGGCACCTTCTTTGGTACAGACTCCACTGAAGCTGAAACATAAAATTAAAAGCCCATACTTGTTTTAAACTGGTAAACATCTGGTCCTCAAACTTTCTTAATGGGACCAAGACCAGTAAAGGAGTAGCAACAACAAAAACACCAGAAAAGACTGGCAAGGACACTGAGCAATAAAGATCAGAGCAAAGCAAAACTAGTAAAAGAAACAAACAAACACGGCACTGTACTTTCCAAAGAAAAACCAAGGGAAAACAATTTATCGTGGGCTGGGCATTCGGTGATTGTTTTACTGAATGACAACTGTGCAGACAATGTATACAGTTTTAATTAACAGATCAGGCAATACATGATAGCCATATGTGATCTCCAAAAACTTTGCTTGCCGTCAGGAAGGAGGGAATTTTCCAAATTAACATGTCTGGTTTGTTGATGGATGTTCAGAATGATCCAGAAAAGGTCTGGTTTACACACTCCAACTCTTGCCATACAGACAGCAACTCCAAGATTCTATTGACCGGTTTGTCAGAAGATGCTGCGGCAAAGACACTAGTGCGACCTTTCTGGAGGGGAGCTCTCAGAAATGCTTATTGACCAGCTGACCAATGAGGGAGAATCTTTGAGCAAGAAAAAAATACCATGGCGTTGACTCATTAATTGAAGATACATCAACAAAGCACACTAAGCTAATAAAGTCTTCAACAGATGTGGTTCATCACATTGACCCAAAAGCTGTCCACCTAATCTCGGTATCTGTAAAGCATGTTCCTCACCACCAAAGGGCATTGGGCGTACATGGTGATGCAAGATCTCTGGTTCAAAGGGCCAAGACCACAAATCATGGCTGTAAAGAAAATATTAAGAAGGTGCACAAATGCAAGCACATTCATGTGGTTCAGAGACAAGCAAGCAAAGGACAGTTGTCAGAAATGACCATGCTTTCCATGATGTTAACCTCACATGCCATGTCAATGGTATAATGTGATCAGAAGATTATATAACTATTAGCATGAAAAATCCTGAAAAGGCAGGTTGTTATACATGAAAACATTAAAAGCTAGAATTGACATAGGAGCTAGTGCTGACATATGCATCCTGAAATACATGTGCCTTGTCAAATGGAACTTCATGGCACAGCCTATAAGAGATTATTTCACAGTGTATAATGGATCACCAATTCCATGCAATGGTGGAATCAGACTGCAGGACAGCACTTTAGCTCATCGTGGCTTCCTGAAATCTTCTGCCTGGTAGATTCTAATGGTCCAGTATTGTGGTCATTCATCAGATTCCAACCACACCCGTGAAATTGAAAATGTGCTCAGAATTGATCTGTTACACTTTGACCATACAGTGCTTATTTTGCTTATTTTGGCCATACAGTGATAAAGTCGGTATGTTCACAATAAATCACCTTCAAGAGCAAACTTGTCCTAATGTCAAACACATTATGCCAAGTTTTCAAGTCTATGTTAAACATGTGGCCATTGAATGCTCAAGACAGTTAGCACATGAATCTGTGAACTGGTCCAGAGATGAATCAGGATATTCGACTACTTGTGACTGAATGTGAGGCATCCCAAACACATCAACCCCAACTTCAGAGGGAGCCACTACATCCACACAATGCACACTCTTTGGAGTAGCAACAGACATGTTTGCAACGTATTCAGCAAATTTGCATTCTTATGATGGATTACTTCTCCAAATTTCCCATTAGCTGATAATTTAGCAACAGAATTGACATTTTGACTGTTATTTTCAGTTTGAGGTTTATGTGAATGGTGTCTGACAACAAACCATTTTAAGACATACTTACTAAGTGGGGAGTAACCCATATTACATAGTCATTGCAAGATCTCCGGTCAAGCAGCCTAGCAGATCATCTGTGATATATTTTCAAATCCATGATTATGAAGTGTTGTGCAACAAAACTAGACTTTTACTTTGTGTTGCTGAAATTTTCATGTTGCATGGTATGATCTCAGCTGATGTTATCACCGGACAAATCAAAATTGCTCACAATATTCCAAATATGAACAGACTAGAGCCTTATACTGTCTCAGCAGCACATCTCTGAACTTGATATTCAAGCCCCCTTGAAATGAATGCTAACGTTATCGAGTCATAGAGATGTACAGCATGGAAACAGACTGTTCGATCCAACTTGTCCATGCCGACCAGATACCCCAACCCAATCTAGTCTCTCCTGCCAGCACCCGGCCCATATCCCTCTAAACCCTTCCTATTTATATACCCATCCAGATGCCTTTTAAATATTGCAATTGTACTAGCCTCCACCACTTCTTCTGGCAGCTCATTCCATACACGTACCTCCCTCTGCATGAAAAAGGTGACCCTTAGGTCTCTTTTATATCTTTCCCCTCTCACCCTAAACCTATGCCCTCTAGTTTTGGACTCCCCCACCACAGGGAAAAGACCTTGTCTGTTTATCCTATCCATGATCCTCATGATTTTATAAACCTTTATAAGGTCACTCCTCAGGCTCCGAGGCTCCAGGGAAAACAGCCCCAGCCTATTCAGCATCTCCCTATAGCTCAAATCCTCCAACCCTAGCAACATGCTTGTAAATCTTTTCTGAACCTTTCAAGTTTCACAACATCTTTCCAATAAGAAGGAGACCAGAATTGCACACAATATTCCAAAAGCGGCCTAACCAACATCCTGCACAGCCTCAACATGACCTCCCAAGTCCTATACTCAATGCTTGCTTTCCAAATGCTGCCTTCACTATCCCATCTACCCGCAGCTCCACTCTTGCACATTTATGAATGGTGAGCTGATTGTGGTGGGAAGAAACAAACCTGACTTTTGTAACCAAGTGAACAGGGCAAGCAGCTCTCTTTGAGCATTCACATTGAAAGATTGTGAAATAAACAGTGATAGGGACTGAAGAAATTAGAACAGGGGAGTTCAGTGCCAAATCAGGTACAGCAAGAGAAGTAGTAAGGGAAAGAAAGGTTGGATATTGAGAGAGAGAGAGAGAGAGAAAGAGTGTAAAAGAGAATCAGAAAGAAAAAGATAAAATTGATTCATCAATCTTCATCACATCATTAAAAGGATCCTCAGTCTGAAACCACTTCACACTATTCAATTTATTTCAATAGTGACCAAGATGGTAAAATGCCAATTTGTGAAGCTAACAGCAGAGTGGTATGGCTCAGATAGTAACCTTTGGATTTTTCAGTAAAACTATCCATCTGGTACTTGCCTGTAGCACTTCTCTGTACCAGCTACTCATAAGTAACAGTGAAATTAAACAGACCTGTGTTTTGGTGAGAAGATCTGGGCTATTGTGAAATCAGAATCTTCTGTCGATCAGACTGGTGAAAGCAATTCAGTTGAATGGAATTTGTATGCTGAATTTCTGAGGTGTTGGTATTCAGAATCTAATTATTGTTCATCTGTTCTGGCAGTGATCAAATACTGAATTTGTATTCCACCTGACATATCAGCTGCTCATATTATGATCGAAACTGTTAATGGTATTCCCCATTGCTGGTTGCTTTGTTCAACTTGATATGCACAGTGAATATTTAAATTGGCTTCTTTCCCACTTCAAATGACACATTGCCTGTTTCGGTATGCATGGCAACCATTTTGTCAGCATACATTTCTAAATTCAAATATACATCACACATTTGAAATGTAATTTCAAATTACATTTACTTAATAGTACAGAAGATGTATTACAAATGCAACATTGGTTTATAGTATCATGTAGTAATCTGGCTAGGCCTTCTCTCTTTTAATCAGATCCATTGGGACTGTGTTAATCCAAAATATAAGGCAAAAAAGAAGCATTATAAGAACTCTGGAACTGTCATACTAAAGGATTGTAAGGTAAGATACAATGGTATGCAATAATCATGGACAAATTAACTTTTCCCCACAAAATAGTAACTATAGTTTAAAAGTGGAGGGAATGTTTTTAAAACAAAATTGTGCAGTGTTGAGCAAAACGTTCTGACAATAAACATTGTTTCTCTGTGAATAGTATGGATCTGCTTCCAGCTGATTTCACTCAGTCTCCTGATCTGAATTCGGGAAAATGTAAAACTTGGAAATCAGAATGTTTAATTTGTCTCGTGTGAAATTTCTAATGTATCTTCAAATACTGCTTAATTAAAAATAAAACACTGCATTAAAAATGTGAAAAACTGAGAAAGACAACGAAACACATTTATTCAACAGTCTGTGATTTTTGCCAGTAGTGTTATGAATATTATACAATCAATTTCTAAAATTATACAGAGTAAGATGTCATTTGAACAGCCATCAAAGATGAGTTTCCACTAATTTCTATCTTCTTTGTTAAATTATTTTATGCTATTCAGTCTTTGCAGCTACGAGAAAATCAGTTAGAAGTGCTATAAACTCCATTTAACATAGACTGCCTCAGCTCTATCATGACCTTTGGCTAGACGTATCTGGTTTCAAACAAGCATTCATAACCATTTCGGTACCAAATCAAAACCTTGTATTCCTACCTAAAGATAAACATTAAAACATCAAGATTTAAAGCAATCATCGTTCATTGTCATCATTCTCAAACATTCGTTCGTGATGAATTAAAAGCTACCTGTCAACAGGATTTGATCTAATCTGCATATATGACAAATATCAATCTTGTATACAGAATGACAGTTCAGGGAAGATGCCAAGTTATTAGTCATTGTAGTAAAATGGTTGAGTTAAATGTTTTTGGACTGACTCTGTATTTTTTGTGTTTTGAAGTTGCACAGGATTTATTCCTTTTTAGATTACATAATGGGAGGATGTCAGATTCACTTTACGGTAGGTGAACAGTTATTATGCTTTTAAAACTATTTCCTAGTGATGTTTTTTCTTGTCTCTGGAAGATGGATGATTGATAACTTTTATGTTGTAGGGTGTGAGTTTGCCAAAAGTTTTCATTTGACACTAATTATTCTCCTAAATGTGTTATAATGACAGCAATGCCTGGTTTCCAAGCCAAGTTCCCAATTAAAATGTGAAACGTTTGCATTTGGATTTATTTTTATAACATTTTATTTTTGAAGAGGAAAGAATGTTGAAAGGAATTGCAAAATAAAATTAATTCTGGTCCTTGAAATGTTGTAAAAGAGAAACGGCCATCAGACCCTAATATTGAGCCCATCAGACTTTCATTTCATTCCAGATGAAGGATATTAGTAATAGAAAGGGTTCTGTTGTTGCTGAATCGGCCAGTGAATAGTTACAGCTGAAAATGTGTTGCTGGAAAAGCGCAGCAGGTCAGGCAGCATCCAAGGAGCAGGAGAATCGACGTTTCGGGCATGAGCCCTTCTTCAGCAGCACATTTTCAGCTCTGATCTCCAGCATCTGCAGTCCTCACGTTCTCCTCCAGTAAATAGTTACACTATGGTATACAGTTGTAAGTGACTATATGAACTCAGTCACTGCAAAGCTATGACCTTATCATTCTGATAAATTGTGGAAGGTTTTGATGCATTTTGGTGATAGCTGTAGTGTAACTACAGGCGAACTTTACAATATTTTAGCAGAGTAATTTTTGTTGGGTTTTATGTAGAGTTTCCCTCTGCAAGGCCTAGCAAGTTTTCTCACACTATCTTCCCACACTTACCTCATTGGCTACTAACTCCTCAGTGTTAGTCTGATTCTACCACTTACCACCGCTGCTGGGATATGCCTAATTAGACCATTACCTCTGCACAGGTGCCACCTTGGAACCCTGGCTGTGCATCTGATCAAACATGGGCTTAGTTCACTCACAATGTCCTGGAATATCCTCAGCCCGTGCCAACACTGTGCCTCACATGTAGAGAATCATGTCAGAGATGAATGACTCTGGCTTTCCTCAGTTTCCCACTGAAGGGACCCTTCAGCTGAGATCTCTTCACATGGTTTCTGTTCGGTTTCTGCTACAAGGCCCCGTCTTTTCCAAATGTTTGAATTCTGGACTATCAATGAAATATTAGATTATCAGCAAACCTTTTGGGTGCTTCAACTGAACTTGAGGCTCCAAATTAGCATGTGCCATGCACACCTGCACATGTGGAGTGAACCATACCTTAATACCATCTCATCGAGGGTGTTAATACATCTGCAGTGAACATTTTCCAGAAATGTACAGAGCAGACAGATGACGGCAATCAGTATATAATGCTGATTTTACATTAATGATGCCTTTCTGGAACTTAGCGCTCCAGTGAATATTGTCTACAGTCATGGCTGGACTGATGCTTTATTTCAAAAGAAATATCTGTGAGACTGAGAATGAACAGAGGTCATGTAAAGCAGCACAAGCTGCTGGAAGGGGCAGGGACAGGGCCATTGCAGGAGTTCACAAAAGTGGAACAAATCTGTCCAATACTCCTTCCTGAACATCAGCACAGAACAATGAGAGAAGAGTTTTGGTTTTAGTAAATTCAATCTCCCTGGAATACAAAGTTAAAAATCACACAACACCAGCGTCGCTCCGAAAGCTAGTGTGCCTCCAATTAAACCTGTTGGACTATAACCTAGTGTTGTGCGATTTTTAACTTTGTACACCCCAGTCCAACACCGGCATCTCCAAATCATCCCTGGAATATGTAATCAACTAGAGTCAAGAGGGAGCACCTGGGTGTGTTGGGCACATCTGTTCCTCCTCCATCTCCTCGCACCTTCATTGCATGGAAAGAAATAGCACCCTTGTAATGAGCAACTGATAGACGTGACTGGTGGTGTCCTGGAGACAAACTACTGATTGATTCTTGGGAAAAAAAAGGGCAAGAACTCTGCTATGCTGCCTTGCCTTTTGTCTTTTGCTTTGTTCTTATCTGAAACCTTCAGATTTAAATTCCAATCCTCTGAAGAGGATTTTGACAATAAGAAATGTTGAATACCACATGCCACAACTTCTAAAATGGGGTGCCCAATGACGTTCATTGATATGAAATCTACCTCTGGGAGGAAGATGAAATGAAGAAAGAAGCTGCCCAGGGAACTCTATTTTATCAGGTAGCACCAGAGAAGAGCCATGGCCTGCTCCAACCTGTCAATGGGATGCATAGATCTCAGAAATTCTTGGTAAATGTTTCTGCAGCTCTATCTCTTCAAGTTATAATTCAATGTAGAACAGGATATCTGCCTTCTGCTAAAGTCAGGGCTCCAAAGGAACATCTTTTGGTGCAGAAAGATGTTAGTACGAAACATTTATTTGATCATTCATTCTGAGGAGGAACTGTAATCATTTCCATTATATTCTTTGTACACTTGACTCAATGACTACTGCCCTCCATAATTATGAAGTGCTTCAAGAGGTTGGTCATGACTGACATCAACTTTAGCCTTGATCCTTTGCAATTCGCCTACTGGTGCATCAGCTCCATGGCAGACGCCATCTGTCAGGCTCTACACTCATCTCTGGAACACCTGCATAACAAGGGTACCTATGTCAGGGCTCCTGCGTATTGACTACAGTTCTGCCTTCAACAACATAATTCCAAGCAAACTCATCTCTAAACTCCGCGACCTAGGTCATGGCTCCCCCTCCTATAACTGGATGCTAGACTTTCCGACACATAGACTGCAATCAGTAAGGATAGGTGACATCAGCTCCTCCACCATAATCCTCAACACTAGTGCCCTGCAAGGCTGCGTACTCAGCCCCCTACTATACTCCTCAGACACTCATGACTGTGTGGCCAAACTCCACCCCAACACCATTGACACCACCATTGTAGGTTGGATCTCAAACAATGATGAGACAGAATACAGGAAAAAGAATGAGTGCTTAGCAACATGGTGTAAAGACACCAATCTCTCCATCTACGTCAGTAACATGAAGGAGCTGGTCATTGATATCAGGAAGCAGATTAGAGGGCATACCCCTGTCTGCATCAATGATGGTGAAGTGGTGATAGTTGGGAACATCAAAATCCTGGGAGTGATGATCACCAGCAATCTGTCCTGGTTACAGTATGATTTGGTAACTGCTCTTCGCCATACTACAATAAACTACAGAGAGTCATGAACACAGCCCAGTCCATCACGCAAACCAGACTTCTTTCCATTTATTCCATCTATACTTCCCGCTGTCTCGGAAAAGCAACTAACATAATCAACGACCCCTTCCATCTTGGTTATACCCTTTTCTACCCTCTTCCATTGGGCAAAAGATATAAAAGTTTGTATACACGCATGAATATATTCAAGAACAGCTTATTCCTCGCTGTTATTAAACTTCTGAATAGACCCCTCAAGTTTTAAATTTAATGTTGACCTCACTCCCTGTGCACCTTCTCTTGCAGCTGTAACATTGTATTCTTTGCTCTGTTCTATTACCCTAATGCACGTTGTATGATATGATCTGCCTGAACTATGTGCAAAACATTTTACTGTATCTAGGTACATGTGATAATAATAAATCAAATCAAATCCAGGCAAGTCACTAATACTTCGTTTGCCAAGGTTCCCAAATAATAGTGATAGTACTCCCAAGGACTGAATGAATACTCTGTAAGTGGCTGCAGAATCACACGATTTAATCAGAGATCCTGGAACAAAGAACTCTTTTCAAATGGCCATATCTGTACCAACTGACAATGGTCAACGTGACATCAACAGAAAGGAACTTCACTCCCTGAGCATTGAAATGATATAAACACTCGTGTGCTTGTATTTGCCGCCATCTTTTCATCCTCAGGTACCAGAAAGCTCTTCCTTGTTTATTTGACAGTCTCTGTGAAATGAAGGCTGCCTTGCTGCTCTCCTAGCTTGTAACATGCCATGGCTGCAGCAGTGCAGTGATGCTACATTTAATCCAGAAATGAACTACAGGAACACTAAACAAATGCTTATTTTTGGCATGGAAATCTATACCCTACTCCTGTTTCAAGAATGTTGGCCTGATTTGCCCTCTTTAGTCTGTTGGAAGTTTTGAGAGTAAGTGTCCCAGGAGGAGGAAGGAGAGGCAGATGTTGACGACTTTGAAACAGAAGATCAGACACAGGAAGACAAAGCACCAGGAGCATAAACAACACCAGCAGCAGAAGTGCCAAGGAAGTGTATCAGTGAAGTGCCCTCACTGATCCTATTGCAACACATTGCCAGTAAAAGCTGTACCAAGAAGAAACAGTCTTTTCCTACAGCTATGTTTCCTGCTAGTTTCTAACATTGGCAGAACAAATTTATGCCAATCCATTAAAAATGCTACTCCTTTAATAATCCCAAGTCGGGTGTTCACACTGTTCTGTCAACAATGAAAGAATGCCCTCATACAGATTTTCCCATTTAATGCCAGTCCTTCCATGTGCTAACATTGTTTCCCTACCACCATCGTCACTTCCTGCTATCCTTTCTGATTGACCAGTGCCGAATCAGCATTAGCTACTCAAGTGGTTTTAACTTTCTGCTGTTGTCATTGGACAGTTGGTGCACACTGGCCACTGCCACTGTCTGATGTGCAGCTTCGAAGAATTGTCCCCTTAGTGTCATACTGAAAAATAAACTGGAAATCTTAAGATTTTTCTGAACAATTAGGCATCAGTAGATGGATTGAATTTTAGAAAAACTGCATTCAAGATTGAGTTCATTAATTCTATGCAACCTGTTTATAGATTTCTGTACTTTTTTTTAATAGACATTTGCTTCAGTGTTTCTTTTCCCTTTAACAAAGGGTTAATGCCTTAGATTTCTGCCGCAATAGATCTGAAATAGTGCTATTATTTTTGACATATTTTACATGCTTTTATTTAGAACATTGTGCATCAGTATGAGCTTCTGAAGGAATGAAGCAGCCAGGGCCTAGTGCTGTTAATTATGAATTGCCACCTTCTATTTTAGGTAGCCATTGACTTCACAGCTTCGAATGGAGACCCACGAAACAGCTGTTCCTTGCATTACATCAATCCCTACCAGCCCAATGAGTATTTGAAGGCACTAATCTCTGTCGGTGAAATCTGTCAAGACTACGACAGGTACTGTTAACCGTCTCCCAGAAAGCATCCTTAGCTCACATTACAGCAGCATGTTAGTAATAATGGTGCTCTTTAGTCTTTGTTGACATTTTTAATAGAGCTAAGCAATTGTCTTTCATTCGAACTGTACAAAAATAGTGAATACTGCATCTTGATTGAATTTTCTATGTTTGATTTACATGATTTGATGTGAAATTATTAACAAGCCAGTTTAGCTACTTAATGGGATAGAATAGTAAAGTTAAATTGAGGAAAAATTAAGAAATCCCTGTCATTTATTGAGAAAAATTGAATTTATTGGAACTGCTGAATTTAGTCACAATTATTATAATGTCTATCAGGGTGAATTATAATTCTGCAGCAACTAGACTAGTTTAAATATTTAGGTCTATTTAGAGTCAATAAGCTGTTTAATCCATGCATGAATTCAAGAAGGTTACCATTTAATCTAGATCCTCTGAACTAGGCTTTTAAAATATTTGGTTATGAGTGCTTAACATGTTTTCATGAATTTCCATTTTGGCAATCTTTATAAAGGTTGTTTATCTTAATGGATGACACATCCATTAAAATACAGGAAAAGGAATTACACAAATGATACAATTCCAAGAGCTGACTTTCAAAGGTCTCATTTATCACCATGATGGATAATTGTTTTTGCCATTAATGGCCAGTATGCTGTCATTGACAATTGGTCATCTCCTTCCCGTCCCCTCGCGAGACTAACAATGTCTTTGAGTTCCTCTAAATGAGTTTGGGTGGCACGGTGGCACAGTGGTTAGCACTGTTGCCTCACAGCGCCAGAGACCCGAGTTCAATTCCCGCCTCAGGCGACTGACTGTGTGGAATTTGCACATTTTCCCCGTGTCTGCGTGGGTTTCCTCCAGGTGCTCCGGTTTCCTCCCACAGTCCAAAAATGTGCAGGTCAGGTGAATTGGCCATGCTAAATTGCCCGTAGTGTTAGGTGCAGGGGTAAATGTAGGGGAATGGGTCTGGGTGGGTTGCGCTTCGGCGGGTCGGTGTGGACTTGTTGGGCCGAAGGGCCTGTTTCCACACTGTAAGTAATCTAATCTAATCAGTTCCTGGGGGTGTTCGGTATGTAGGTAATTAGCTGTAGTCTACAAGGGGTCATAGATTTCTCTACTAAAGTGAGACAATTGGTTACATAGATTGAGCAGCACTATTCCACATTGAGCATTGGGCAAGCAAGGAGGCAGATGTAACCAGAATGGGAATTGAACCCACACTGTTGACGTTATTCTGAACCACACACCAACCATCTCAATTATCTAACCTTCACTGGGACCTTAGGCCACTTTAAAGTTTCAATATGACTAAAAGCATCCTTAAGTTTCCAGTTCATAACTTCAGAGATGGCACATTCAGCCTAAAATCTACATTTCGGATTTTCAAAAAAATGCTTTAGGATTGATGAACCATTAAATAACAAATCTTTCAGATTGGATGTGGCCATGTTTTTAAGGAAACATTTAATCTAATATAATTTCTACCATCAAAGCATTAAGCATTTCTGTGGAAATGGTCTCACTGTCAATTATATATCCTGCCTACTTTTTATTCCTATTGAAATTTTACACCTTGCTGACATTGTACCTTCTGTCCTATATCTCCCAGTGTAGTCTGTTAAAGTCAGATTATACTTTTTATTCATATGACACATCAGAACTCAATGTTCATTGTAACTTTTATGGCAATACTTTCTCCTGAAGACTTTGGCCATTCTCAGAGGACTACATTAGGAAATATAAGATAAGCAGTGAGAGCTTGTGGAAAATTAACTGTTATTGGGGCATAGCTCAGTGGTTGGGTTGAGTGTCAGGGTCATAATAATGAGTTGCAACTTACACAACAAGCAGCTTTCTTCAAAGAGCAGTGTTCCTATCTATTCACATGCTGAATGAGTGATCATTCTGGAACAGTTACTTCACAAGTGTTTTATAACTCCTGTAGGATTCAGACTGACCCTCAAAATTGAATAATTTTGGGGAAGTAGCCATCCTTATCTATAGTTTGACATCCAGTATTCGGGCACTGTAGTGTGAGCAGATGGTTGCTTACAAATGAAATTCGAAACTGGCATCAAATAAAATTGAAGGAAGTGTTCAAAACATTATTAGCATTCACTGAAGGAACAGGGGGAGAAAGGAGCCAGTAAAATGAAGGGAAGAAAACTAAAGATGTGGTGATGTTTCTGCTGATGAAGTGGGGTTAGTGCTACATGTGGAGATCGTGATAAGGGCTTGCCTTTGTGCCAAACCATGCTGGCATTGTTAGAAGTTCTCAGTGCATTGCACAACCACCTGCCATGACAATTACAGGTGCTTTTATGCATCCTGTCTGGAATATCTATAGGAGACACCTCAGAGTGCTGGAGCAGTACCACCAACACTGCCTGCATAAGATCCTCTGTATGCACTGGGAAGACAGATGCACCAACACCAGCATCTTTGACCAGGCCAACATCCCCAGCATTGAGTCACTGATCACCTTTGATCAGCTGCAATGAGCTGGGCATGTCATCCGCATGACCGACACAAGACTCCCCAAGCAGGTGCTCTACTCTCAGCTTCGAAAGGGCAGGGGAGCCCCAGGTGGGCACAGGAAGCGCTTCAGTGCTACCCTCAAGGTCTCACTGGTGAAGTGCGACATTCCCACAAACGCCTGGGAATCACTGGCCCAAGACCGTGCAAAGTGGAGGAGAAGCATCTGGGAAAGCTGATTTGCCATAGGTGCAACTTCCTCTTTCTTTGTAAAGGGAATACCTGCCCAGATTAAGCCGGAGGTTGGATGGAGCTCCTGCTTAAAACCTGCCTCTAGTGGTAGGATGTTGATTAGGCTCAGTAATGAGCCAAGTGACACCAACTATCTACGAGTCCACAAAAATGTAATGGTGCTCAGAGATAAAATAGGAATTGCAAGGCTTTCCAATGAATCCCAATGGCTGGCCCATAGGATTTGCAAATGGCCTTCAGGTTGGGGTGTTCCTTGTTTTCCAGGTATTCAATGCCCAATAATAGGAAAGGGAGAGGCTATTGACAGCCCCTACTGAACCACCACCACCACTACCACCACATTCCTCGGCTCTAACTGCCATCACCACTGTCCCTCCAACAAACTCTTATTCTGCCCACATTTGGTGAGTTCAGAGATCCAGCATTAGCTGCAGCCTATGTTTCTAGTTGTGTTGGCAGAAATGGAGAGCTAATTAGCTGGCAGCGGATGGTGGCAGGATTTCTGCTGCCAGGGTCCTACATCCTCAGGGAAGACCCAAGCTGGCTAGTTAAGGGCCTGAGGAGCACTTAATTCAGTCACTATCTCCAACAAACACTGCTGGTTTCTCACTGATCTCCAACAATGGTGGTCCGAGAACATTAAATCCAGTCAAACATCTCAACATCTGGAACTTTGCAATGATGAGAAATGCAGAATGCTGCCACTTGGGTTAACATTAAATGCTCAACAACATCTTCTAATATACCCAAAATATGAAAACGAAGTGACCCAATAAAAGGGAAAGAAGCAAAATATACAGACTACAATAAACAGCATAGCCCAATTATAATTCGTTTATCACATATGGTGTCCCTCCTGGGCAAATCAAATTGTAACTGGGTTCTTCAGATTAATCAATTCCATTAAGCAAACATGTTTAAACATTCACTGCCTCGTCTGACAGAAGAAAATATATGCATTCCAAAACGCAGATAGTGTTTTGTTAATAATGATAATAAACAAGAGTCCAGAAATATTTCATGAGATTTAAGGGGAAAAATAAATTTGTTAGCTCCTTGTGTCAGCCTGCTATTTAACATAATTGCAGAATTTAACAGAGTGTTGTGCCACTTGCCCTGTCTCTCAACCCACCCCTTCCAAACTCCCCTAACCCATAAGAATGGTTTGTTCCAAACCCACAAACTTTGAGAATGCCTGGGCTGGAGCAATAACACGTGTTGGGCCACCCAGACAGGCTCAGGACTGGCCAGATTCTGTCAGAAATGGGTCGAGACTAACTAAGTCCTAGGATTTGAGAGTGGGAATGGATCAGGCAAATTAGGGAGGGGTGGGGATTGGACCGGGAGGGGAGAAACCTGGTGTAATATCTTTGACAAAGGGTGGGGAGAGGGTGAAGTATGACCAGTGTATGGGCCACCCTCTGATTGATGAGCTCCTCCATTTTCAACACAGCTAAAAAACAAACTGCACTTGCACTGCAGTCTGTCTCTACTTCTCTGGGTTTTCTGACAGTGGAGCTGGATTGACGCCCTCTAATTTTGATAAGGAGGAATTTCTTCAGCCAGAGGCTGGGGACTCTGTGGAACTAATTGCTACAGAGGGTTGTGGAGGCCAAGTCATTGAGGGTATTAAGACAGAGATAGTTAGGTTCTTGATTGATAAGGGGATCAAGGGTTATGTGGAGAAGGCATAAGAGTGGATTGAGAAGAATATCAGCCATGATCAAATGGTGGAGCAAACATGATGGGCTGGTTGGTCTAATTCTGCCCTGATGTCATTATAGTCTAGCTAGGCTGTTAATGTCGTCATCAGGCATAAGGTGGGTGGATACCTGGGCACCTTACGTCCCCTCACTACCCTCACGAACCCATATTATGGGGAATTGATCGGGGATGGCAGGAAAATGGTTGACTGGTTGCCCTCTGCACAACCCAAACTACACTCCCACTATCCCCCACACTCCCCCACCAACAGCGTCAATAGAATCCAGCTCTATGTGAAGTAAAATATGGAATAATTCTTGCTTGTTTCTGATTCCAAATGGCAGCAGAGTAGAACTCCTCAGCTGGAGCTCGTCCACACCATCTGTTTCCTTTTCTCCTTTTTTTTTCTCTGTTTTTTCTATGTTTTTTCTTCTCAGTGATTTCCTCAACTCACAAGCCTCATTGTGCACTTGGACTCGTGGTCTCAGTGTGGACCTGAAGTGGCGGTCTCTCAGCTCGGTGTGATGGCCTCTTGGCCCATCATGGCGGCCTCTTGCCGGCTCAGTGTGGTGGGCTCCTAACTAATTGTGATGGTCTCTCAGCTGGTCATGGCGGTCTCACGGCTGGTCATGGTGGGTTTGTGACCCATTGTGTTGGTCTCCCAGCCAGTTGTGGTGGCCTCTCGGCCCTTTGTGGCGATCTCCCGGCCCATTGTGACGGTCTCCCGGCCCTTTGTCGTAGTTTCTCGGCCAGACATGGAGGTCTCTTGGCCCGTTGTGGCAGTCTTCCAGCCTGTTGTGGCGGTCTCAGCCTGTTGTGGTGGTCTCAGCCAGTTGTGGTGGTCTCAGCCCCCAGTCTGTTGTGGTGGTCTCAGCCAGTTGTGGTGGTCTCCCAGCCTGTTGTTATGATCTCCCAGTCCTTTGTGATAATCTCTTGCCAGGTTGTGGAGGTCTCTCGGCTGGTCGTGGTGGTCTCTCAGCCCATTGTGATGGTCTCTCAGCCCGTTGTGATGGTTTCTTGGCCTGTTGTGGCAGTCTCCTGGCTGGTCGTATCGGTCTCTCGGCCCATTGTGGTAGTCTCCCGGCTGGTCATGGTGGTCTCCCTCTTCGTTGTGATGGTCTCCCGTGTGGACTGTAGCCTTGAAGTGATTCCAGAGTGGTCTCCCAGTCTCAATGGCTTTAAGGTGAAGCCGAGGACAGTCTGGAGTCCAGGCCTTGTGCAGACCAGAGGCTTGGTGCTGGCATGGACTGGGTTGGAAAGGGGTGTTATTCTGAATTTTTTATTTTTTTATTTTTCCAATTTATTCCTATGATTTATAATGCTGAACTTTATATTTCTTTATTTTCCTAATTTCTTTTCACTTAGAATTTGTACTTAGGAATCTGTGCCGAGATAACTTTGCACCTAAGATGGCGCCGTAAGTGGTGACTTGTAAACGTTTCACTGTACTCATTTAGTACATGTAACAGTAAAGCTAATTCTAATTTTAATTCTAATTCTAACATCAGTGGAATGGAGCAACAGTCCATTTCCTGCTCTTTCTCCAGTTCTCAAAGTTTTAATTCCATCGACAACCCACAAGTACTCATTTCTGTGAAGTATCTAGTATATTGTCAGTCTTGCACCAAACTATTAACTAAAAATGAATGCACATGGCCACACAATGTAAGGTGGAAGGAAATTCTTACCTACAGTATGTGAAGTTTGTACCAGCTGATATACATACATGATACCTAATCAAAATAAAAACAGAAACAAAATACAAAACTAGGGTAAAGAGAATAAAGAGAGATAATTGGTTTCATGCATTAAATTCAACATGTACCTCTTTAAGACATTATTTTCTACCAGAAGGGCTCTCAATTTTCTTGAGGATTTCTACATTCCCAAACATTAGATAATTTCCTGAGTTAATCCCACTCATTTGCTAGAAATTCATTAGAAATAGGTATGGTAGAATTGTTTCTGCAGCAATTATGGAAGTTTCTGCAAAGGTGTAAGAGAAGATAGGTTGAGTACATTGGTGTTTGTCATAGTATCATGATGAGTTGAACAGTTGACAAAATGTAAGTTATTGTTCCAAAATTGTATATTGCTAAAAGAACATTCCTCCCACAGTGTGTTAAAAGTAACGCTTAATGCTTTCTGCTTTCCAAGATATATAAATGAGCACAAAAGAAAGTCATCAGCTGAAGTCTAGTTTCTGTTATAATGAAGCTTGACATTGAGTCCTGGATTAAAGTTCAGTTTTATGGTTAAATTAGATTACTTTACAGTGTGGAAACAGGCCCTTCGGCCCAACAAGTCCACACCGCCCCGCCGAAGCGCAACCCACCCATACCCCTACGTTTACCCCTTACCTAACACTACGGGCAATTTAGTATGGCCAATTATTGAACCCGGGTCTCTGGCGCTGTGAGGCAGCAGTGCTAACCACTGTGCCACCGCGCCACCCACTAAGTGGTAAATAGAATAATCTGAAGATTCAGGGGTTAGCTGTTGCATGTACTCTGAGGCTCAGCAAAGGTAAGGAGCTACATTCAACAACACAACCAACAAATCTTTTGGTAGTGATGGCAGAAGATCTTGAACCACTAAGGATAATGGCTAATTAGGTAGAGGGTGATCCCTCCAGGTGAAGCCAGGGAGTGCACTTGAGGAAGTCAATGGGAAATCATCTCATGCTTTCCTACCTTAGTCAAATTGCTCATGGAAAATGAAAATTGGAGACTGCTATGAGCAACTAAAGTGGAAAGGACAAAGCTATGTGGCATGGAGAAATGAGAAGAGGACCTGCCTTTAGTCTGACTCTTGCTGTAAAGCTATTCAGCTCATCTTTGGCCTCAAAGAAGGTGACTACAAACTTCTATTGATATTCATGGTGTCAATTTTAACTTGCCCAAAGGCGGCTTAATTCTGAGTCAAATCAACGGGGTGGATTTTCTGATTGGAGGCAGTAAACAAGAGATATGTCTGTCTTTGGGTCAGTAGTTTGCTTCCATTGGAAATCTTATTGAGGGGGCAACCTTTAATTGATGGTGATCTGTCCAATTAAAGCTAACAGGGGATGCAATGGAAACTGGCTTCAGATACCAACAGCAGTCATCACTGAGACTGCTGCTTGCCCTAAGGGAGAGAGTTTGTGCCAAAGCAAGCTATTGTACAACAGGGATCCACATGAGGTGAAAATGAGGACTGCGGATGCTGGAGATCAGAGTTGAGAGTGTGGTGCTGGAAAAGTACAGCAGGTCAGGCAGCATCTGAGGAGCAGGAGAATCGATGTTTTGGGCATTAGCCCTTCATCAGGAATTCTTGATGAAGGGCTTATGCCTGAAACATTGATCTCCTGCTCCTCGGAAGCTGCCTGACCTGCTGTGCTTTCCCAGCACCACAATCTCGACAGGGATCCACATGGTACAGGGAACCAGAGACCTGGAAACCACTTTGGAGAGGGACATAGCATTAGGAGCGGATCGCCTTGCCTTTTGAGTATATTGCACGATTCAGCAATAATCCTGGCTGATCTGGTTCTGCCTTCAGCCCAATGTTCCTGTCTTTACTTCATAACTCTTGATTCCTTTGTCTTCAAAAATCTATCTAATTCGGCCTTGAATGGATTTAAAGTCCCAGCCACCACTATCTTTTGGGGAAAGAAGTGCCTAATTCTAACTCTTCTGAAAAAAAGAACTCTTCATTACCGTCATAAAAGGAGACCTCTTATTTTGAAAATATATCTTTTAGTTTTTCCACACTGGGATCCACACTATTCAACTCCCTATAGATCATATGTTTTGAGAAGATCATGTCTCATTCTTCCAAACTCCAAGAGAGAAAGCTCTGACCTGTTCAACATTTCTTCATAAGATGAGCTATAAGAGTAAATTGAGTTATCCTTTCCTGAAATGTTTAAGCATACAGGAGCAGCAGACATTGAAGACGACAAATGGTATATTAGCCTTCATAGTGAGAAGATTCGAGTAGTGGAGCAGGGATGTCTTGCTGCAATTGTACAGGAGTTTAGTGAGAGCACACCGGAGTATTGTGTGCAGTTCTGGTCTCCTTATCTGAAGAAGGATGTTTTGACTGTGGAAATTAAGCAGACAGATTCCTAGGATTGACATATGAAGAGAGACTGAATCAGCTAGGACTATATTCATTTGAGTTCAGAAAATGAAAGGGACCTCATAGAAACCTATAATATTTTAATAGGGCCAAATACAGGAAGGATATTCCTGATGACTGCTGAGTCCAGAATCAAGGATCACAGTCTAAGGATACAGGGTAGGTCTTTAAGGACTGAGGTGAAGAGAAATCTCTTTGCCCAGAGAATGGTGACCCAGTGGAATTCTCTACATGGAAATCTGTGCCAAAACATTGAATATTTTGAGGAAGGAGTTAGATATAGTTCTTAGAGATAAAGGGATAAAATGACATGGGGAGAAGGCAGGAACAGGATACTGAGGGGGTGATCAGTTATAATCACATTGAATGGTGAAGCAGGGTGAGAGGGCTGAATGACCTACTCATGATCTCTGTTTCTCAAAAAGTTATACCCCTTTTTCCAAATAATGAGACTGTCATAATATACAGATAATCATGACCTACTGTTTCACAAGCCATCACAAAATGTATAAATGTATGAAATCCCAATGAGACCACCAATTTCTCTGGCTGACTGCTGTATGTGACAAACACACTTCACATTAGTTTTTTCATTAACAGGAAATAACTATTTCTTATAATATAGTAATTTTAACAAGAGCAAGTGACAGAAAGGATTGTTAAACTATTATGATGCAATTTATATTATACCCCTTCAAAACCCCAACTACACACACACATCTTGGTTAAGACAAATGGTTTAACATATAGACTAAGGGAGGAAAAATAATAAAGACAAAGTAAACAAAATCCTGAAGGTCAAAATCACAGGATGGAATTTTTTTTTGATCTTTTAATGATAAAATGTTGTTTGGTGCTGCTTTTTAATTTAGTTCCTAACTGTTCATACTCCCATAGTTTTATCTATGTCGTTGGTACCTATGTGGACCATGACTACTGAATCTTGACCCTCTCACTCCAACTTCCTGTGTAGCCCAGATGAGATATCCTGAAGCTGAGCACCAGGCAGGCAACACAAATAATGAAAATAAAGCAGTTTGGTAACTGACATTGTCAAAGTTACTCAAATATATAGGACCGCTATCATTTGTTAAACATCAGAAGCAAGTATTTATGTATGAGTACAGATAAATGGGTGTTAGTTGGTTTGCTAGGAAGTCCATTCATAATTCAGTGGGACAGGAACATAAGATCTGAAGCTACATTAATGACTCAATCAAATTTTTAGTAAGGCTTCTTAGTAATCAGAGCCTGAATATATTTCAGAAAAATATTAAATGAAGGAGTGATGCACACTACCATTATGTGTTCTATCACAATGCTGCACTCATGGAGATGAATCTGCTAATGCAGAGTTTGCAACTCTAGATTTTTTGACTTCATTGCTTTAATTTCATTCACAGGCACTTTTACTCACCCATTCGCTCCCTTGCAGGGCTTCTTCCACTTAGACATGCAGGGACATGAATCTACGGACATCAGCAGACAATATTCATGTGTGTGAACCTTGACTGTGAATTTATGTGCGTCCTGTCTTTAAATTTATGTCCATATACATTCAGTTTCAGCACCTGTGGAGATAGGGACCTTTGCAATTTATTTTTCCTCCACAAGCCAAGGTCACTGAGTTAAACTCTAATATCACTACAGTAGCAGAAATCTGATAACTCAGTTCAAATAGTTCCGAAGACGAGTCATTAGGTTTGAAACAATAATTCTAGTTCTCTGAACACAGATGGTGCCAGATCTACTGATGTTTTGCACTGTTTTCTGTTTTTATGTCTGAATGTAGATCTGTGGCTTAAAAACACATAGGGGATAAACCTGCTGAGAAACCATATCCACAGAAGTCCATTCCCTTTAGTTTAGTGGGAACAGGAGAAATTATTGAGATTTGGTTCCAACCATATAAAATGCAAATTTGGATTTTAATCATTACATCAGCATTGATGGTATCCAGGATTTATGTAAATTTATTTGTTTTATTGGATTGCCAATATATTCATCTTGTAATGTTAACACTTGGAAAGAACATTAGCACAATGACGAGGAATTCAGAGACCTATAACATACTTTTAATTCCAACCTATTTAATTAGTAATTGCAGTCAGCCAGTAGTCTTTATGAGTAATGGAAGCCATTGTTTGAAACATGTTTTCACAGGTCAATGTGAAGCTTCATTACAGGTATTCTGGAAGGTAGTCTGTTATAAATTACGCAGCTTTGATTATACTGGGACTTGTTTCAACTTCTGAAAATGAATTCTTTCAAGCAAATTTGAATCAGGTCCAGAACATATGAACAGCACAAATGGTAACATGATGTCTTTAATTCAATTCAAATCATCAAATGATTTAATGGCACCAAAAACAGCTGTTTTGATTTTCATTTATGTTAATTCATAAATTAAACAGATTTTGTTATTTTTCCATTTTCTGCTGCTACCAAACAAAGCTCAGAATTACTGTCTTCAACCATCTGTGCTGGTAATTTTGTCACTTCATTCAGCCTTTTCTATAGCTGACGAGTGTGATTGCTTTTATTCACCAGTAAACTATTACACAGAAAAATTGAACAACTGAACAACGCGATTCAATACTATCTTCTATTCACCAAGACTTTGTAAAATTGAAATCTCCAGATGGAATTAATTATTTTATCTGGTTAGAAAATTGACCTTTCATTCTTTTTTAAATCTTGATTTTGATTTTAATTCCAATTGATGAGATTTGAAGTCCGAAATTGAGCTTGATGACGTCTGTAATTTGGGTGCTACACTGCCTTTAAAGCTTCAGTCTGTGGGGTGAATGATATTGTTTAGAATAATGATGAGGACATTAGCACTTGTAAAGGGAATGTTCACCAGAATTAGCAGCAGCAGCAGAGGAGGCAGACCAGACTGGCAAATGTCGTGCAATCTGACTTGGTGCCACTTTGGAGACCAACATTCTACCCAGGGCTTTATCTGAACCTCAGACAGCTGAGCACACATTCACAAGCATAAAGAACCCACCCTGTAAGAACTATGCAGAGATTTCAACACTTGTGAGATAACCATTGGTTGACTTCCTCTGACCTTCTGTGATTCAACATGTTTAGTTTTTTCTAAACTTTCTTCAAGTTGCATAGATTTGCAGGGTGTGGTTTGGTGTATGCTGAAGGACATTTTAGAGACTCCAAGACTTCTGCAGAAACTTCTTGCTCCCATAGATGGGTGTACAAGCAGGCATTTCCCTCAGAATACAGTATGGCTTAGAGAATGAACATAGGGCACACAGCCAAGAGCAAACTGCTAGAAGAAAGGGTGGATGGGGTGGGGGAGGGGCAGTGATAGGAAGAAGGACACCCAGAAAGAGCTGAAATGTGCCCATGGTGTTCATGGAACAATTCCCCTACCTGAACCTCAGGAGAGAACAATGGGCAGAATTTAGAGCCTTCAGCTGGAGACTGGGGTGAGGTGTTTAATGAGATATGCAATGTTGTGCATGGTTCCTGCTACTTTCTCATCTCATGATTGGCCTACCCATCCTGATGCCATCTGAAGCCCTTGTGAGAAATTAATAACAACTTCTGGATTTCATCCTGCCTTTTCTGATATTCACCCAGTTAGAGCTTGATCCACGACTTGCACCAGGATGGCTGTATCCACTGAGAGGCACCCCTACTGCATGTCCCCCCTCCCCACCAACACTAACCAGTAAACCCGGTTCTCTTCCCTCCCCCCTCCCTGCAGCCCTCAACTTGGTGTCTCTCACCTGTGACCTGGTCTCTTGCTGATCCTGGTGGCTGCATGCTGGCTGGTACCATCATGCCCGTTGGCACTGCCTAAATTGGAGAATTACCAGACTCTTGGATGGCAGCTCCTGATGGATGAGGCTTCTACCTCCAAAGTCCTTACTCCTTGGCACAGCTTGCTGCTGGCCACTAAAAGAACTGACATTTGACAGCTTTCTTCGCAGGAGGCGAGACTGTAAGTGTTGGAGCACTGAGCAGTTAGGGAAATCTCTGCTGTCGCTGAGCAATTCACTGGGTGTTCCTTTTACTGTGTGCCAGGAGCCAAGGTTGAGCAGAGGAACTGCTACATAGGGGGATAAGGGTTGGTGGTGTGAGGTGTGATTAGGGAGGGTGAAGGGGGCAGGGAGTGGCGGCGGAGAGCTCAGGGGTGGGTGCCACTCACCAAAAAGCAGGTAATCTTGCTGGGCAGGCATTTTGCTGAGGCTGAAAGAGCCTTTTGCTGGATCAGGGAATTTCATCTGCTGGGGCCCTTAGCCAGAGGATGGGAGGAAAGAGGGCGTTGAAGGAAGCTGCAAGAGATGACATGAGCATAAGAAAGCATTGTGAGGGTTGTCAAAGAAAGCTGCAAGTGGGGTTGGGGTAGAAGAATGTCCTGCAAAAGGGGCATGGGGGAGAAAAGGAGGCTGCAAGAAAAGTATGGGAGAGTAGGAAAAGAGAGGTTACAATGATAGAGTAGAGAGAGAATAGTTTTACTTCTATCAACAAAATAGTACTCAGCTAAATGTGAGACAAGAAATCACAAAGATAATCAGTTCCTTGCAAATGAGTGTGGAATCTCTAGTTCAAAGCTGTGTAAATTCAAGGTATCCTGGTTATAAAACAAACCAGGAAACTCATGGTCAACTATATGTAAAAGACCAGTAACCTGGTGGGGTAGACTGCTTCATTCAAACTGTGGTATCAAACCATTTAATTGCGCAAAAGCTTCCATTATTCAGCATCTCCTAAGGATGCAATTTCCTAGATTATTGGGCTTTTTGCATCAGAACGGTATTGGGGTAAAAGCTGATCAGTGCCACTAGCCGGCCACATTGGGCAATCACACTGACTCAGTAAAACAAGCTTGACCAAACCAGGACACATGTGCCTTGACTTGAAAGGGGAATGAACTTTTAATGAAGCATTAATCTGAATTGGGATGAATATTAAAAGGAACACCAATAAAAAGATTACATAGTAAGTTGAGCTGGGCACAAAATTAAGGAAAGGGAAAATAAATTTAAATGGTGTGGTTGTCAGAGAAAGGGTAGATCCTGAAGAATGGAGGAGCTGAAGTTTTTCACTGTACTTAGGTACGTGTGACAATAAATCCAATCTAAACAAGTCAAGCACGCTGGGTTTGAGACAGTCAAATTAATTGGGACAACATGGATAGTAAAGACTGGGAGCTGGATGTTAAGGTGGGGCTACCGAATGGAATTGTTGGTGTGCTGTGAAGGAAGGCAGAACTGAACAATGTGGAGGAGTGAAGCTAAGGACAAGGTTGGCATCTGAATTCTCCAAGGAGCCGGCATGAGGAGATTATCAGGAATAACCTAAGCAACAGAAAAGGGTCAATGTAGGAGGGGGAGATTGAAGAAGGACAGAGGGATAGGAAGGGGAAAATAGGCCAATGATAGCAATACTGAGGGATTGGGTTGGATATTGTGCTTGAAAGGGGCACGATAGAAAGAGAAATAATCAAAGATAAGGTGTATTACAGACATCTTATAAAAGATAATTTCCAAAAGAGGGATTCTGAGAATGCTCCATATAAAAGTGAAGGACCCCAAGTGGTGAGGCAAAGCAAAAAGAAGCAATCAAAATCGAAAAGAGCGGCATTGTGGCTCAGTGGTTAGCACTGCTGTCTCACAGCACCAGGGTCCCAGGTTCGATTCCAGCCTCGGGTGACTGTCTGTGTGGAGTTTGCACATTCTCCATGTGTCTGCGTGGGTTTCCTCCAGGTGCTCCGGTTTCCTCCCACAGTCCAAAGATGGGCAGGTCAGTTGAATTGGCCATGCTAAATTATCCATAATATGAGGTGCATTAGTCAGAGGGAAATGTGTCTGGGTGGGTTACTCTTCGGAGGGTCGGTGTGGACTGGTTGGGCTGAAGGGCCTGTTTCCACACTGTAGGGAATCTAATCTAAAAAAAATAAGTTGCATGAAAATCGCATTAATGACTTTGTATTGAAGGAAAACTATCAGAGCACATTAAAAATGAGTAAGCTATAAAAACTGCAAACAACTGTCTCCCCATTATGTTCAGTGAATCATTAATCTTTCACAAGATGGAAAGCTAAGCTTCACCAGCAATTGGCAGAGGTGGTGGTAAAGGAGGGGAAAGTTAATACTCAATTTGCCGTGCAGAGCCATTCACTGCATAAAGACATGGCAATGAAATCATTCTGTTTCCTGATCCTTCCAATGTGTAAGGATTGTATTGCAGGAGGTAATGAAGGGCAAACAGATTGTTTTGCATTTGTCTTGTAACACAAGGTTAAGACAAAAAGCACAAATATTTTGCACATGGCAGTATCAGGAAAGAGATGAAGCAGTCATGGATTATGGAGAGTCCTCCTCTCCATTTACAATTGGCAGTAGGCCCAGGCTTTCAGCCAAGACAGGAGTGACCTAATAAGACTACAAAGTCACCATTGCCTGTGATGAGTTGCCAAATGCAAAACACACACCTCAATCCTGCGCTTCCTTCACAGATAAGTAACTCCATGCCAGATATTGGACACACTGAATGTAGTAGCAGCAGCTTAACATTGAAAAGATGCAGAAGTTGAGAAGAAACAAAAAATAACAAGACATCGTGCTACCTTGCTCGAAACAGCAGAGTGTGTGGAGATTGCTTTGCTGTATTGCTTCAGATGACTTTAGTGTCCTCTGGTGGCTTGGGACCTAAGTGCTACAGTCCATTGAGGATGTCCTGCACTGGTGCATGTACAACCTCCTTGGCATGAATTGATGGAGCTGTTTGGATCCCTGGCAGATGAAAGTGGTATGATGTGGAACCTCGGGATGGTCTTGAAAAGACAATTCCTGGGTGCGTGTCTGTTGTTTCTCTTCTCTGTCAGTACACAGTGACACATCCCTCACCCTTTAAGGGTTAATACTTTTGCTAGGGATTTGAGGTCTTGTGGCCTTCTCTTTCCAATCCAATGAATGTCCTGCATTAAGGAGTGAGGATCCAAAGCATATCTTGCAGATGCTGACTCTCCGTTGATCTGGCTCTCTATGGCACCCAGCATCCAATTTGTGGAGGCAGCCTTGTGCTCATATAGTGGAGACACAACATTGGACAGAACTGGAGCACTCTCCTCTGCCTTTGCCACAGTCTGAGTGTGGCAGATTGGCAACTTTGCCGGACGTTCCCCTGCTTGCTTCTGTATCTCTGTCACCTCATCAGTGACTGGAACCAGAGGTTCACCTTCTGTACTAAGTTCAGCAGGACCCTGTCTGAGACCTCCTGTGGCTGTGAGCCCATGTTAGTGCCATGTGTCCCAGAGTGTGAGCCTAAGCATACTCCAGATATATGACCCACTGAGGTGGAAGCTCTGTGGGGGCTGGTGGATAGTGGGGAGGAAGGCCTTTATTGTACTTCCTCTGAGCATGATAGGTGCTTCTTCTCAGAACTGTCTTTTGTGATGCTGGGTTTTTTCCAGTCATGGCCCTAGCTTGGCTCTGTGTTCTGGAAGCTGCATAGATAAACAGAAAGATTTGTTAATGTCATGATGCACCATCCATACCCAAAGTTTCATTGCAGCTTTGATTCTTGATGGACAGTTGGTATTAGCTGCTTGGAGGAATTTTCACTAGGTGGCTAGACGCATCCAATCTTCCCTTCAGCATAGGCACATTCCCCTTGCTGCCTTGTCAGCTCAGTAGCTGGTTCCCTGAAGGGGGTCAAGGGTAATATGTTAGGCATTCCCCCAATCTCACTGCCTCCCATCTACTAGTGGAGTACATTCATTTTCTGCAGAAAGGTAAAAGCATGAAGAGACATTAGCATGGCTGCACAAGCACTGTGCCTGCATTGATTCTTACAGTAAGATGTCTGAGTCTTCCAGAGCTATGATTATCTGAGTTCATTACTTTTAAAAATAATGTGGTATGGGAGAAGTGAAGAGTTGAAGGGTTCTGTGTGGAAGATGGTTCAGTGTTGTTAAAGCACCATTTTTGTGTGTGATATTCCCATGCAATGGTAATAGCTTCCAATGCTAACACACACTCAGGGGAATGAAGCATTGAGCAGACAGAGGCATTTACTCTGATGGGATGTATGATGTGGAGGAGCCGATGTTGGACTAGGGTGGACAAAGTTAAAAATTACACAACACCAGGTTATAGTCCAGCAGCTTTATTTGGAAGCACTAGCTTTTGGGGTGGTTGTGATGGAATGTAAGAGATCATTCATCCTCTTGAGCCACTGTAAGCATTCTCACCTCTGGTTGTCATGAGTGATGACTGCCCCAGTGATTCTGTTCTCCTCCCTTACAGACAGTATATTCATCTCTCCTGGATGGCCTGTACAGGAACCTGTAGGGAACTACCATTGAGATATGGGGCTGCCTGTGGCAATGTTCTGACATTTCTGTGGTTAGGTGCAGGTGACGGACCTGGGTTTCAAAGAGTGAAATGTTTTCTGGTTCCCAGAAGTTGAAGGAGATCCTACCTGCTTACCACTGTAATTGAACATTTTACCCACAGTTGAATATGTAATGAGTATAAAAGAACATCAGCATGCTGGAAAATGTGTCGTGCTCGCAAGCCAATGCCTTCTCACTTTTCAGTCTGCCTCCGCACCTAATCTCAGCAAAGAAAATTCTGCAAAATGTGCCACTTCTCTTGTACTTCCTTTCCTTGATGAACACACCAAATAAACTGCATTTTGTTTCTTTGTTTATTATTTTACTTCATGATAGCAATTGGCCAGTACCTAGCCTTAGCAGTAAGCTCATGTTGCTGCTATGTGTGCAATGTTCCCTAGTTTTTTGAGTTACAACAGAGTTACTGACAGAGCTCTGGGAAGGACTAATTTAATAAATGTGGGAATAATACTGTAATACCAAGAATGTCACTTCTCAGTTGCTTGCTACAATGGACCAATAGGCACAGTAAGGCTTACTGCAAGCTGTAGTGAAGTGATGATTGGAACATTGAGTGGTGTTGCAGAACAGTTGGAAGCCACTTTAATTCCCAGATTCACGGGAAGTTCCTGATTTCAACAGCATTGCTGTGTGGAAGCAATGAACAGATGTCAAATGCCTCCCAGCAGGAAGGAAGGGGAATTGAAGGCTACAACATGCCTCGGGTGTGCCTGCATTCCTCCTGGCAGCGAATTCAAAGAAAACGTTGCTGGAGGCCTGTAAGCAGGTTCTGTAAACATGCCGAAAGTGGTAGGAGGTATGTAGATTGGAGAGATCAAAAATAAAGGAGAAAATAAATGCTCAAACTGCCAGTTGGAAATACTTCTATTCTTCAAGGAAGTGATGAAAAACTGTAATTGCCTTATAATTTATCATTTATAGATCGAAAATAAATATTTCAAACAAGTGGTTAATCAAAGGGAAAGGTACTTCATTTGTTTTATATTACACAGTTATGTGACCATTGACCAATATGTTCAAAATTCAAATCCATGGAGTTGATTTTAACCGTATCCACCTGACCATTAGAAGTTAAATCTGACCAGATAACTTGCTGTTTGATCTTGCCTGAATTCCAACATTTTTGACTTTAAGTTGTTCTTCCACTATGGGCTATTTGTAAAGATGTAACTCCAAGCCTGGTAATATCACCCAAATCACAATTTTGAGCAGGAAACTTGCTGCTGGTTTTCCATCAGATGAATTCTAGTCAGGATATGATTGGAAACAGAACACATGTTTTAACTAAAGTTTTTGACTTTGCTTTCTGTGGAACCTGGAGAATGGACAAGTGGCTGAGGATCTGAATTTTCATCCTTGCTTCCCACCAAGAGGTAATATCCGAATAAGACCAAGCATTTAAAATGATCTCCTTCTATTGACAGTGTGTGACAATTTAACTGAAACCAATGTGTCCTCACCAGAAACTTGCTCATAGTTAAATTGATGTTCAGCTGAACAAGAAGACAAATGCAAGGATTTGCTGGTCTTGATGCTAAACCAACAGTTTTCTTCCAATTGTCAAGGTCTTTGGTGAAATTAAATTAAATTTGATAACCCTGTCTTTCCTACTGATACAATATATACATTTAAATCTTTTAGTGATAAGAAGTTTTCTGCCTTAGGATTTGGAGCAAGAATTCCCCCCAACTATGTGGTGAGTAATATTTGCTGCTGTTTAGAAACATTGATGTTTCATGGAGTCAGGTTACTCAGTGTGCTGTTGCTGTTTCAGTTTCTTTTCCATTTTTTTTGTGTCTATGTTCCTCTTTATATAAATCTCAATTTTCCTTTTGCCAAGGTTTGTGCCAGGTTCTCAGTGAAAGATGACTTGCTTCTATTCAGCAATTCTCCATTTATGTTGCCCACCACCTGCTCTCTGCCCATCTCCACAGTTGATTTGCATGCACTCTTACAATTCAAATCTGTTGTATCCTAAGCTGTAACACAGTCTGTTCCGTGTGTCTCTTTCTCCTTTTTCTCACTCCAAGACTGCTGTTGGAAATGACCTTCTAGAGAAACATTGGAAGAAAATGTCACCCTCTACTTTATGTAATATTTTACATTTAATTTTGTTTGTCAGACTTTGGTGAAACTGTAATGAGTTAAGATCATTAAATTACCACATAAGTGCATGTCTTAAATAATTTATTTATTTATTCCTTTGAGATTTTGATCATTCTTTTTTATGTTCCAGGAAAATGCATTTAATGTACTGTTTGTTCATGACTGCCATCACCCTGTACATTTTTCATCCTGATTTCTTTACAAACAATAAAGTAAATGTATAGACACGTCTTTTATTTTCCAAGCAGACTTCTTATGAAGGTAAATCTATTATTGCTTAAATTTTAAAAATATCATGGCAGATAAGAAACCTGTTTGTGTAAGCTTCCATTTCCACTTCATGTTTAAAAACTTTAATTTGATCCTTTCTGCCTGATTGCATACATACTGCCCAGAAAACAATTTCTATGTTTAATTCCCATAACTTGATTTTCAGATGGACTGAAAATGTAAGTAGAAAACGCCACTTCTGCTGAATACCCAATGAGTTATTGTCTGATATTAATCTTGTGAGCCATGGTTTTAGCAGAATTGTTTGGAATTAGACTTTCATATGTTTTATTTCTGAACATACATGTATTTAAATAAGTGCATTGTTGACAGGGGTGTGGAGGGAATAAATGATTTGTATTCATTTATTGTCTGTTGGAGATGTGTTTTTGGGGTTCACTAATGATTACTGCTCCTGTAAGGGGTCTAAACAACCTTCCTTCTTCAGTCTGCTCACATTTCACTTTAAATACATTGTACAAAGATCCAAGGTTGTAAAAATGTGTACCAGATCTCTGCGCTTTTCGCGCATATATTTTTCTTCAATTTCTCCAGACAGATTAATACTACATAAGGCAAAGTTTGAATCAAATCATTAAACTAAAATAAAACTAGAGATAAGAACAGGTCAAAAGCAGACAGTCTTTTGAGCCTGCTCTGCAATTTAACTTAATCATGGCTGACTTTCCCTTTTGGCATTATTCTCCTGCCTGCTCCTGTACCTTCCTCAATTTAACTCAGCATTAAATATATTCAGTGATGGAGAATCCACACCATCTGGGTTGTATATAATTAACCATAGTCTCAAAGAGACTATCGGCATCACTTTTCATTAAAGAGGAATAATTTGTTATACAGCGTGAGGGGCTCCACTTTGCCTCAAACACAAGACGGGTAAAGAGACAGGTCCCAAGATTACGTCAGTTGGAATGGGAATTGAACCTGTGTTGTTAGCATTATTCTGAATCACACATTAGCCATTCAGGCAACTGAGCTAACTGGCCCCTTCCTCTGGGAAGGGGATTCTAAAATTTCACGTCTGTTGGAGAAGAAATCCCTCCTCATCTCAGTCTTAAATACAGTCATAGAGTCATAGAGATGTACAGCATGGAAACAGACCTTTTGGTTCAACCTGCCCATGCCAACCAGATATCCCAACCCAATCTAGTCCCACCTGCCAGCACCCGGCCCATATCCCTCCAAACCCTTCCTATTCATATATCCATCCAAATGCCTCTTCAATGTTACAATTGTACCAGCCTCCACCCACATCCTCTGGCAGCTCATTCCATACACGTACCACCCTCTGCATGAAAGTTTACCCCTTAGGTCTCTTTTATATCTTTCCCCTCTCACCCTACACCTATGCCCTCTAGTTCTGGACTCCTTGACCCCAGGGAAAAGACATTGTTTATTTATCCTATTCATGCCCCTCATAATTTTGTAATCCTCTATAAGGTCACCCCTCAGCCTCCGACGCTCCAGGGAAAACAGCCCCAGCCTGTTCAGCCTCTCCCTATAACTCAAATCCTCCAACCCTGGCAACATCCTTGTAAATCGTTTCTGAACCCTTTCAGGTTTCACAACATCTCTCCGATAGGAAGGAGACCAGAATTGCATGCAATATTCCAACAGTGGCCTAACCAATGTCCTGTACAGCTGCAACATGACCTCCCAACTCTTGTACTCAATACTCTGACCCTCACTAACCTATCTACCTGCAACTCCACTTTCAAGGAGCTGAACCTGCACTCCAAGGTCTCTTTGTTCAGCAACACTCCCTAGGACCTTACCATTAAGTGTATAAGTCCTGCTAAGATTTGTTTTCCCAAAATGCAGCACCTCGCATTTATCTGAATTAAACTCCATCTGCCACATCTCAGCCCATTGGCCCACCTGGTCCAGATCCTGTTGTAATCTGAGGTAACCCTCTTTGCTGTCCACTACACCTCCAATTTTGGTGTAATCTGCAAACTTACTAACTGTACCTCTTATGCTCGCATCCAAATCATTTATGTAAATGACAAAAGGTAGAGGAGAAAGTGAGGTCTGCAGATGCTGGAGATCAGAGCTGAAAATGTGTTGCTGGAAAAGTGCAGCAGGTCAGGCAGCATCCAGGAACAGGAGAATCGACGTTTCGGGCATAAGCTGAAAAAGGTAGAGGACCCAGCACCATCCTTGTGGCACTCCACTGGTCACAGGCCTCCAGTCTGAAAAACCCTCCACCACCAACCTCTGTCTTCTACCTTTGAGCCAGTTTTGTATCCAAATGGCTAGTTCTCCCTGTATTCCATGAGATCTAACCTTGCTAATCAGTCTCCCATGGGGAACCTTGATGAATGCGTTACTGAAGTCCATGTAGATCACATCTACTGCTCTGCCCTGATTGACTTCTTATCCTGAGACAGTGCCCTGGTTTTTACAGCCTGGGAAAACACCATCAGTGCCTACCTTATCAAGTTGTTTGAAGAATTTTTCTTTTAATTTACTCATAAGTCATAGTCATCGCTGGCTTAACCAGCGTTTATTGCCCATCCCTAATTGCCCTTGTAAAGGTGTTGGGGAGTGCTTTCTTGAGCCACTGCAGTTCAAGTGGTGTAGCAAGACCCACAATTAGGGAGGGACTTTCAGGATTTTGTCCCAGCAAAAGTGAAGGAAAAAGATATATTTTCAAGTCAACCTCATGAGTGCTTGGAGGGAACTTTCAGGTGCTGGTGTTCCCATGTATCTGCTCCTTCTCCGTCTCGATGGAATCTGTCGTGGCTTTGGAATGTGCTGTCTCAGGAGATTTCTTGAGTTTCTGCAAAGCATTTTGTAAATAGTACACACTGCTGCTACTGAGCATCGGTGGTAGAGGGATGGTTATGGATGCTTTGACTTGGGTGATGTCAAACTTCTTTAGTATTGTTGGAGCTGCACTCATCCAAGCAAATGTGGAGTATTCCAACACACTCCTGACTTGTGTCTTATAGATGATGGCCTCGCTTTTGGGGAGTCCAGAGAAGACTTACTTGCTGTAGGATTCCTAGCCTCTGACCTGCTATATTAACCACTGTATTTATGTGATTAGCTCAGTTGAGTTTTGGTCAATGGTAACCTCCAGGATGTTGATAGTGGATTCAGTGAAGGTAATGCCATTGAAAGTCAAGGGATGGTGGTTAGATTATCTGTTATTGGTCATGGTCATTGCCTGTCATTTGTATGGTGCGAATGGTCATTGCCACTTTTCAGCTCAAGTGTCCCATTATCCCAGAGATAAAATAGACAAGCTGGGTGAACATACTGGAACTACATAAAATGCAGGTTTAAGCAACAGCTAGAGTAGTACTGGATGCAGTTCTTATCATCACACCAGAGGGAAGGTGTGATTACACTTGAGAAGCTAGAGAGGAGACATACGAGAATGTTATTTGGATTGGAGAGTTTGAGTTATGAGAAAGGATTGGATTGGTTCGAATTTGTTTCCTTTAAAATAGAGGAAGCTGCAAGGGGTATATAAAATTATGAAGAGCATGATAAAATGGATAGGGATTACTTATTCCCCTTGCTTAGAATATGCTTCAATGAGATCAGCTCTCATTCCTTGAAATTCAGGCTGGATAAGCCCAGTTTAGCATTTCATCATGGGACAACTGTTACCAGTGGGACCAATCTAGTGAAACTTACTTGTGCCATTTAAGTATTTGTTGTTGTAGAAATGGAGACTGAAACTGTATATGGTACTTTTGTCATCACCAAACCCTTGAACAACTATAGTCTGATTGATGATGCATTAAAATCATGATCCATTAAGAGCGAACATGCCAATTACCTTCCTAATTTCTTGCTGTGCTTACATGCTACAGTCCCTTGTACAACTTTCCACAAGTGCCTCTGAACAGCAACATTTTTACAAGTTTTATACCTTTATAAATATAGTATTCTACTGTTCTATTCTTAATTACCAAAGTAGATAACTCTGACATTATATTCCATCTGGCACCTTGTTGCTTACTCATGTAATCCGAGAGCATCTCATCACAACCTCATTGTGCCTTCCTCACAGCTTTCATTCCCATTAGCAAATTTAGATATGTTACTCTCTGTCTCTTATCTTGGTAATTAATATAGACTGTTGATAGATTCCAGCACTGGTCCATGTGCCATTTCACATTTGAAAGTGCGCCATTTATCCCAAATTTTTGTGTCCTGTCTGTTAACCAATTATCTATCCATACTAATAACCCATCCACAGCTACTGGATGCTTTCTCTTATGTGTGAAATGTTTGTACCAATTCCTTTTTTGGAAATCTAAGTAGAATACATCTACTTGTTCTCCGCCATCTATAGGAGAAAGTGAGGACTGCAGATGCTGAAGATCAGAGCTGAAAATGTGTTGCTGGAAAAGCGCAGCAGGTCAGGCAGCATCCAAGGAGCAGGAGAATCGACGTTTCGGGACCAAGGAGCAGGAGAATCAACGTTTTGGCTAGCCATGGGCACCCACATGGGCCCCAGCTATGCCTGCCTCTTCGTAGGATATGTGGAACAGTCCCTCTTCTGCATCTACACTGGCACCACTCCCCACCTTTTCCTCCGCTACATCGATGACTGTATCGGCGCTGCCTCGTGCTCCCATGAGGAGGTTGAACAGTTCATCCACTTTCCCAACACCTTCCACCCCGACCTCAAATTCACCTGGACAGTCTCAGACTCCTCCCTCCCCTTCCTAGACCTCTCCATTTCTATCTCGGGCAACCGAATCAACACGGACATTTACTATAAACCGACCGACTCCCCCAGCTACCTAGACTACACCTCCTCCCACCCTGCCCCCTGTAAAAA
>NC_057726.1:30213797-30238432 GCF_004010195.1 Chiloscyllium plagiosum
CTATCGCATTTCCAACACCCCTCCCCCAAGTCCCTCCTCCCTACCTTTTATCTTAGTCTGCTTGGCACACTCTCCTCATTCCTGAAGAAGGGCTCATGCCCGAAACGTCGATTCTCCTGCTCCTTGGATGCTGCCTGACCTGCTGCGCTTTTCCAGCAACACATTTTCAGCTCCGCAATCTATATTTTGGTTATATCTTCAAAAGACTCTTAAAAAATTGCGTAACAAGATTTCCCTTTTGTAAAACCTTATTTACTTTTAAATTTTTTATGATTTCCAAAATACATAGGAAAAATTTCCTTAGTAATAGATTCCAACATTTTCCAAACAACTGATATCAGGATCTCTGTTCCTTTGAAATTCTTTCTTGAAGAACAATATCAGATATAGTAACTGCCAAACTGTTGTGACTGCTTTAATGTCTAGTGAATTATATCCTTGTTAAGCCAATTGAATGTTGAAAATGTGTTGAATATTTTGAATTGTTTCCTCTAATATTTAATGCACTAATCTGATTTCTAGTGGGCACATTTTTTGCATGTCATGATCATGGGAAAAGAGGAGCGGAAAAACCAAGGCTAAAGGACAGTGAGACAGCATTTGAGAAAGATAGTCACTCTCTTTCCAAAAGTATGTGCACACATGCCCTAGGAAGACTTGGTGGGGAACTGTACAATAAAAGATTCTGTTTTTACTTATTCAGGCAACGCAGACTTCATTGGCCTGACCACTCTTTGCTGTCCATCCCAAATTAGGAACATAGGATCAGGAGTAAGCCATTCAGTCCCTCAAGCCAATTCCATCATTCAGCGATATTATGACTGATTTCTGACTTGACTTCATAATCACACAAAAATGTATCTACCTCAGATTTAAAATTAACTTATCTGGCATCCACTGCCATTTATGGAAGAATTCCAAACATCTAACACTGTGTTTAGAAATACTTCTTCACATCTTGCCTAAATAGTCTGGTCCTAATTCTCAGACTGGCCTAGAAACCCTAACGAATGGAAACAGTTTATTTACAGAGGAACCTCGATTACCCGAAGGACACGGGCAGGGAGTATTTTGTTCGGATAATTGAATGCTGGATAATATAGTTTAGCCCAGCGTCAGGACAATCTTGCCAGATAATCCGATATTTGGATAATTTGAGTGCCGGATAACCAAGGTTCCTCTGTACACTGTTTTTTTCCTGTTAATATCTCAAAGATTCAATCAGATCATCCCTTAACCTTCTAAATTAGAGAGAAAACAGGCCTAATTTGTATAATGTCTCCTCATAATTTAACCCCTGATGTCCAGGTGTCATTCTTGTAAACCTACATCGTACTCCCTCCAAAGCCAATATATCCTTCCCTACGTTTGGTGCCCAGACTTGTTCACAGTACTCCAAGGGGGAATCTAACTAGGGTTTTGTTTAACTGCAGCCAAACGTCTCCAGCCTTCTCGGTATAATGGCCAGCACTCCAATAGCTTTCTTGATTATTTTCTACACATGTTTTTGATACTTTAAAGATCTTTGC
Source organism: Chiloscyllium plagiosum (assembly GCF_004010195.1). Classification (NCBI taxonomy): domain Eukaryota; kingdom Metazoa; phylum Chordata; class Chondrichthyes; order Orectolobiformes; family Hemiscylliidae; genus Chiloscyllium; species Chiloscyllium plagiosum. Next base: position 30,215,327 of record NC_057726.1, read on the forward strand.
ACCTGAATTCCTCTTGAGCATGTTCTGGTGAGCTGCCTTCCTGAACCGTTGTCGCCCTTTTGTTGTAGGTGTTGTTAGGGAGGGAATTCCAGATTTTGGCCCAGTTACAGTGAACGATTGGCAGTGTGTTTTCAAGTCAGGATGGTGATGGGTTTAGAGAGAAACAGAAAAAGAATTCATTTGATCAAGGAGGCAACTGAGGATCTCAGCAGTCATGCTTGTGACCTGCAGCCACATCTGCCCATTCCTGTGCCTCTCCATGGCTAGACAGTTTTATTACATTATCTCATTTCAGGCAGTGACAAGATCTGTATAACATGATGGAGAGTGCAGTTTGCAAATGCATCATCAGGCATTTCTTTCTGCAAAGCTTGGGAATTCATCCAACTTGGCAAAGCAACAAGGCAACAGCAGGATGAGGCCATCCAAGCATCTTTCCCAAGATGCATAGATAACACCACTGTTGCTTTGTGAGCTGCCACAGCACACTGCCTTCACAGCCCTGAGCAGAATTAGCACCATTCACCCAATATCCAGATTGTGTGCCTATACTTCTGCAGTGAAAGAGTTGGCACTGAATGCTTCTGCGAGCTCCCTCCATGTGGAGTAGGTTTTTATACATTCTCCAATGGGGCCACAGCAGTGTGCTCCTCTGCTGGACCGCATTCAGATGGTTTTGTTGCTGGCTTTCTGTAAATTTTACCCTTTCTTGCCTCTTTTCACTGCCCTGATTGCTGATAGGGACCTCAGACTTTTTCTAAAATGACACAGAAAACTGTGGGATTCCATAAACCTCTGACTGTGAACTCAAGTCAAGCAAAACATTCTTTACTTACTTGCTATTTCTTTAACTAGTTGCCACAATCTCTTTGGCTTTATAAAAGTTTCACCACTAATTCCAAACTGTTTTAGATTAATATTTACATGTCACACATAATTTATCTTTTTTATACACCTGTCCTTTGCATACAGGAAGAATATCTCCATGCATTTCACCTTTCTCAACTAAACAAAAGCTTGAGGGAACAACCATTTCCTGGTGCGTTCGACCAATCAGAGTTGACTTTACTGGTTTGAATTTAAATAATGACCTGTTCCTTGCCAGTGAACTGTTCCTTTGTGCATTCTCCTTGTTAACCAATCAATATGCCCTTCCCATGCAGTATGAATTGTTGTTCCTTTTGAGATTTGGTATTCACCACCTTCAGCCTTCACTCCCTGCATCACTGAAGCCTCATGACAGCAATGTGTACCATCTACAAGATACACAGCAGAAATTCACCAAGGCCCTTGCAACCATTCCTTCCAACACAACACCCATTAACATCTAGAAGGACAAGTGCAGCAATTGCATAAGAACACCACTACATTGCAAGTTCCCCTCTGGGCCACACACCAGCCTGACTTGAACTATATCGCTGAACTTGCTTCCTTACAACATTGTTGGTGTTGTTACATTCCACTGTTCAAGAAGGCACCTCACTTCAATGTTCTCTGGGGCAACTGGGGATTGGCAATAAATGTTGGCCTAGCCAGTGGTTCACACATTCCATGAACAAATAAATAAAACAAAAATCTTTGCAATTCTGCCCTGAGGAGTAAAAAGACAAAAAACTTTGAAAGCCTGTCCCTTTCTTCAGCAATAGTCAAATTTGTGTATTACCAAATTAATAGATTGTTCTCAAAAACAATATGATTAAATATCATTGATATTTCCCCTGCATTAACATTGTTGGCAGTATACCAGTAGAATGTGTTACCTATTGTTTATTTTATAAATAATTAGAATCCACTAACACAAACAATGGAGAAGTGAGCTTCAAAATTGGAAATAAAATTAAATTTAACCTTAGGGAGATGTTACCTGATTATGCTGTGATCAATGTGATTTTCTCTGCTGTGAATATGAAAGGGATACTTTACATTGGATTCATTATTTGTTATAATTGCAAACTCAATGTGAGTCATCTTCAGAGTCTCTTTTCCAATGGAGAATGAATAGGTCATGTCATGTAGGTCATATAGCTTAGATCAGCTAAGGTATTAGAATATGGTCTCCTTATGAATATAACTAATTCCATTTCACTGGATTACTTTCTTTTACAGGTTTCTCATAATTTTGCAATTAACTTCAATTCAGAAAATGATGAATGTGAAGGTAAGCTGAAACCAGTTGCTTTCAATAAAATGTGTAATTTGCTTTCTTATTTGTTGCCCTATGATATAATTTAAGATTCACAGCAATGCAGTATGAATGGAGTCAGATCTCAAACTGTTTTTAGAGTCCTATTCTGTGAGCCTTCCTAAGGAGGACCTCTCACTCAAAGAAGTCCAATGATTTCTGAAATCATACCTTAATGCGTTGAGAATGTAGTTTGTTTAGAAGCACATGAACGCTACCCCCTTGCCCGTGACCCATCAGGCCAAAATTGAATGCACTATCTGTGCCCTCATTGCCTCTGGTAATCTCCTCTCCACTGCCTCCAAACTTGTAGTTCTCCTGCCATGTACAGCCTGGTTCTACCTACTCACCGTAATCCACAAGCCAACTACCCTGCTCCTGTCCCACTGAACTCATCTTGTCCTACTCCATCCTCTCTCCCTTAGTTCAGGCACTTCCCACCTACATCCGTGACACCAACCACTCCCTCCATCTCTTCAGCAACTTCCAGTTGCCCAGCCCCCAGCACCTCCCTCCCCTTTCTTGAGCTCACCATTTCCATCTCTGGTGACAGTCTCCAGACAAACATCTGCTACAAACCTACAGACTCTCATAATTACCTGGACTACATCTCCTCCCACTCAGTATCCCGCAAGAACTCCATCCCATTCTCCCAATTCCTCTGCCTCAGCCGCATCTGCTCAGATGAGGAGACATTACACTCCCAAGCATCCTAGATGTCCACCTATTTTGAACAATGTGCTTTTCCTTCCTCCATTTCCAGTCAGCCCTCTGCCAGACCACCTCCATGCCCTGTTCACTGCTCTAACCTGCCCAACGCAATAAAGACAGAGTCCCCCTTGTCCTGATCATTCCCTTCGACAGTCCTTGGTTTGCACCACTCTGCCCATCGATCACCCCAAAACAGCCAGGTACCTTCCCCTGCATCCGGAAAAGATGCAAAACATGGCAATGTTCCATTCCCCTCACCACTATCCAGGGCACCAAACAGTCCTTCCAGGTGAGACAGAGGTTCAGCTGCCTCTCTTCCAACTTAGTTTACTGCATCAGGTGCTCCCAAAGTGGTCTTCTCTACATCGGGGAAACCAAATGTAAACTTAGGGAACAGTTCACTGAGCATCTCAGCTGGGTTTGCAGAGGCCGACTGGACCTCCCAGTCACCGCCCATTGCAATTTCCCTTCCCACCCCCTTTCTGACATGACCATCATTGCCCTCCTCCATTGCCAAAATGAACTACACCACGACTTGGAGAAGCAACACCTCATCTTCCGTCTACAGCCCAGAGGACTCAACATTGAGTTCTCCAATTTCAAATGACTTCCCTTCCCATCCCTTCTGCTCTGTGCCACCAACCGGATTCAGTCCTCCCATTAACCAACCAGGTTGTATCCTCTACCTATCTTCACCTATCCCCACCTCACCACCCTGCCCCTGCCTCCCCTTTATCTGTAGCTTCCCCTACACCCACCCCCTGAAGAAGGGTTACACCCAAAATGTCGACTACTTCAGCTCCTGATGCTGCCTGGCTTGTGATGTTCTTCCAGCTTCCTCCCTGTCTATCCCATAAACACAGACACAATTAACAACTAACCTGTTTGAGTATATGGGATGTGCTAGCTTTTGCTGCTGAAGGATTGGTATAAATCGCCGTTTTGTGTATAATGCTCACTGTTTCTGATGCTTTATTGCATTGTATAACTATAAAACCAACAATAAATTGAATTATGTTTTTTTTTGTTAAAGGAATACAGGGAGTTGTTGAATCATATCAGAGCTGTCTACCCAAAATTCAGCTCTATGGCCCAACCAATGTGTCACCTATTATAGGGAAAGTGGCTAAAGTGGCTGCCGAGGAGGAGAAAACAAAAGAAGCATCTGTACGTAGAATTTACTTAAAGAAATTCTCAGAAACACATAAAGAATGCAGCTAGCCATAATCTTTTCATCCCTCGATCTTCCCTACCTGATGTTGCTGGGACACATGAGCAGACCGATATATTAGTTAAGGCTATTTAACTAGACTGGTCAAATAGTGCACCGTGTCCATATGCTAAGGAGCCTTGTCAATCACAAAATAAGAATGAAAAGGCAGGAAAATATTAGTCGCTTAGGCAATGTCTTATGTGGTTTCCTTGATGCAGAGGAGATCAAAGGCTGACAGGGTGACTGTTTTGTGGTGCACATCTGTTCTGTCCACAGGCATGACCTCTAGGTCCCAGTTGCTGTAATTTCAATTCCCTACAATGCTTCCTTGCTGAGCTTTCTTCCCATGGCTTCCTACAGGGCTCAAATGAAGCTCACACAAGCTGAAGGAATGACACCTTGCCTTTGAACTTGGCATTCTATATTGAGTTCCCCATCCTTTGTTGAGCTGGTCTTTGTCTTGTTTCTTCGTTTATCCCTTCACGTTACATTTGGATGGTTTTGTATAACAATTCATACCTCATTTGGACAACCTTTGTTTATTCACTATATTTATTACAACTCATTTTGGTTGTTGCATTTTGAAATTCTTTGCTATTTCATCTCCCTTAGCTTCTATTCCATCTCGGATATTTTCTTTTGTTCATCCTGTCCCCTCTTGCACTGAATTTCAATCATCCACATTTCTATTTCTGTTTGCTCATCAGAAAGTTAACTCTGTCTCTTCACAGATGCTGCCTGACATGCTGAATTTCTCCAGCTTTGTTTTAATTCCCATTTCCAGCATCTGCAGGATTTTACTTTCAGTCAGGAGGCCTGAGCATAGATTTTTGACTCATGCTTTATTGCTGATCTCAGCTTTGATAGGGTGAAGGGATTTCAATGTTCCTTGGCCTGGAACAACATAAATCTAGTAAAGTAACATGATGCTACTTGCTTTAAGGTTTTTACATGGGAATGTTTCAGTTTTGATTGTTCCTTGTTTTTGTCTTTCCAGCAATACTTTATCCTGCTGATTCTAACAGATGGTGTTGTCACTGACATGGCAGATACAAGGGAGGCAATTGTCCGAGCATCATACCTGCCAATGTCCATCATCATTGTTGGTGTCGGCAATGCAGATTTTACAGATATGCAAATACTGGATGGTGACGATGGGGTTTTACGATCTCCAAAGGGGGAACCTGTGTTAAGAGATATTGTTCAGTTTGTCCCCTTCCGTGAATTTAAAAATGTAAGAATTAAAGTAATTTTTGAATTATGCTTCTTATTATAATACATACCTTCTTTTAGAGTGATACCTTTGGAGCAATGAATTCTGTGCATCTTTATATTTACGCTGTAGGCTAGAGGTGAATACCAAATATAACATTTCTCTTTCTGGCTTCTTAATATCATCATTAACTAATGAGTTTTTGTTAAGACAATGCTTTTTAAACAATACATCTTAGCACGGTTTCTAGTTTTCTCTACACAGATTTTGAGTATTACTTTAACATCATTAGAGCAATTGTTCAAAATTTTGCCTCGTGTCAAATTCACTCTGCTCTCCATTTAGAATATTGTGAGATGCTACTAGCTCTTTCTATGATCTTCCTGTTCTCTGCTGGAGCTGCTCATTATTAGATAAACTGGCTTCTTTCTGCTGATAGCACTCACCTTTCTTGACAATGATCACATTTCCTAATTCAGAGCATGAGAGATTAAGGCTAAAGTGAGACTGTGGTTATTTTACTAATTCTAAAAATTCTGTTTAACATTCATCCAACCACTTTGAAGGTGACAGAATGTAAGAACAAAGGACTAAGCAGATCTTTTGAGTTGCAAGGAACAAGATTCCTTTTTTGCAGTGACTTACTCAAGGCATTTGTTTAGACAACAAACACATAAGAAGATCAAAGTTCCCATGAATTGTGCTGTGCTAATAAAAGTGCTTGGATCATGTGTCCAATGAAAATGGCTATTAATCAAAACATGCAGTGGACTCCTAATTAGCCAGATTAAAGAAAACCAAACACTGTAGTACTGAATGTCATGATAAGTCTCATATTTGACATATTCTCTCTGTTTTCAATATTAATAATTCTGAAAGCAATTTATCAGCATTCAGTCAGTGTAATATCCAATATCCACATTTGCAAATTTATCATTAAGTCCACTGTATTAATTGCAGAAAAAGGAAATCCAACAAAGCAACAAATAAAAAAACAAAGATGACAGAAGAAATCATTTAGAAAAGGATGGTAAAGATGGCTCTAGATCTCAGCATTGATCTAGGAAACTAAATGTAACTTTATTGGAAAATGTTTGGCTGGGAATATTATCCAAGTTTATAAAATAATGAGAGATTGATGCAATAATGCATTTTATTCAAAATCAGAAGAAATCCAGAGATCATAAATTTTCTTTAATCTTTCATGGGATATAACCAGTGAGGCCAGCAATTATTACCCGTTCTCACTTGCCTCTGAGAAAATGGTGGTGAGCTGTCTTCTTGACCTGCTGCAGTCCATTTGGTGTAGATACACCACAATGCCATTAAGGAGGATGTTGCATGATTCTGACCCATTGATACTGAGAGAACAATGATATATTTCCAAGTCAAGATAGTGAATGGCTTGGAGGGAACTTGCAGGTGGTGGTATTCCTATGTATCTGCTGCTTTTGTCGTTCTAGATGGTAGTAGACATGGGTTTGGAAGGTGCTGGCTAAGGATCCTTGTTGAATTACTGCTATGCATTTTGTACATGGTGCACACTGTTGCTATTGTGTGTCAGTAGTGGAGGGAGTGAATGTTTGTGGATGCAGTATCATTCAAGCAGGATGCTTTGTCTTGGATAGTGTTAAGCTTCCTGAGTACTAATCACGAACGTTATATCATATGGGATTCAGGGTGACATTACCAATTGGATACATAGGAGACAGGAGACATAGGATGGTGGTGGAGGGATGTTTTTCAGACGGGGGGCCTGTGACCAGTGGCGTTCCACAGGGATCAGTATTGGCTCCATTTCTGTTTGTCATTTATTGAAATTATTTGGATGAGAATATAGGAGGCATTGCGGATGACACTAAAAGAAGTGATATAGTGGATAGTGAAGAAGGTTATCTAAGATAACAAAGAGATCACAATCAATTCATTCAGTGGGCTGAGGAGTGGAAGATGGTGTTTAATTTGGATAAATGCAAAGTATTGTATTTTGATTTTTAAAAAAGGGCAGGACTTACACAATTAATGGTAGGGCCTGGGTAGTGTTGTAGAACAGAGATTACTGTGGTGCTGGAAAAGCACAGCAGGTCCTGCTCCTTGGATGCTGTCTGACCTGCTGTGCTTTTCCAGCACCACTCTGATCTAAACTCTGGTTTCCAGCATCTGCAGTCCTCAAATTTGCCTTGTAAAGCAGAGAGACCTACAGGTTCAGGTACATAATTCCTCAAAATTTGCATCACAAGTAGATAGGGTGCTTAACAAGGCATGGAGCACGCTTACCTTCATTGCTCAGACCTTTTGAGTATAAGAGTTGGGACGTCATGTACTGTTGTGAATGGGGTCATGTACAGAACATTGGTGAGGCCTCTTCTGGAATACTCTGCAGTTCTGGTTGCCCTGCTATAACGAGTATATTATTAAACTGGAAAGGGTTCAGAAAAGATCCACCAGCATTTTGCCAGGGTTCGAGTTACAAAAGTAGACTGGATAGGCTGGGACATTTTTCACGGGAGAGTGGGAGGTTGAGTGTTGACCTTATACAGCTTTATGAAATCATGAGGGGCATAGATAGGGTGAATAGCAAGGTTTTCCCGAGGTTGGGAGTGTTCAAAATTAGGGGGCATATTTGAGGATGAGAAGAGAACAATTTAAAAGGGACATGAGGAGCAACTTTTTTTTTACACAGAGTGGTTTTGTGTGTGGAATAAACTGCCAGTGGAAGTGATGGATGCAGGTTCAGTAACAGCACTTAAAAGATATTTGGATAAGGAATAGGAAAGGTGTGGAGGGATATGGGCCAAATGCAGGCAGGTGGGACTAGCTTACTTTGGGAACATGATTGGCATGGACTAGTTGACCTAAGGGTCTGTTTCCATGCTGCACGACTCCATGACTCTATGTTATCGGGGTTGCCATCATCCATGTAAGTTGGGAGTGTTCCATCACACTCTTATTAGTGAATTTTAAATAGTGGACAGGTTTTTGTGAGTCGGAGGATGCTTACTCAATGTAGGATTTCTAGCCTCTGGACTGTTCTTGCAGCCACAATATTTGTAGATATTTGTTATAACCAACCTGTTCAGAGTTGTTATTATACTCCTGTGGAGTTGGTAGGACCTGAACTCAGGACTCGTGGACCAGAGGAAGGGGCACTACCACTGCATCACAAGACCCCCAAGTATTTGTATGGCTAATCCAATTCATTTTATGGTCAATAGTGACCCCCCACACGATGTTGATAACGGAGGATCCAACAGTGGGAATGCCATTGAATTTCAAGGGGTGATGACTAGATTCTCTCTTGTTGGAGATTGTCTGGCACTAGCATGGTATGAATGTCACTTGCCAATTGTCACCCCCCCCACCTCAAGATTGCTCAGGTCTTGATGCATTTGGGCAGGGACTGCTTCAGTATCTGAACTGTTGTGAATGATGCTAAGCATTGTTCATATGATCATCCCCACTTCAGACCTTATGATGGCAGGAGGGTCATTGTTGAAGCAGCTGGAGATGGTTGGGTCTAGGACATTAACATTATCCTGCAAAAGTCTTGCAGAGATTACCTGTGGCTGAGCTGACTGACCTCCAACAACTACAACAATCTTTCTTTGTGCAAGGCATGACTCTAAACAACTAAACATTGGTCCAATTTGGGTGGAATTCTTTCTTCTAAGGTGTGCCATGGCTAGCCTGAAGGGGGTAGATTTTCTCCATCCAAATTGCATTCTAATTAATTAATTATATATGTCTACTAAGTAAGATGTCAGATTCGATGAGCAGCATGTTCTGATTGGCACCAGCACCAATCAGGCCTCATATTTAAAGGCACTTGGACAGAGTCTCTGTCTGCAACCCAGAAGCATCACCAAGTCGTGTTTCATCAAGCCCACCTACCCTTGCAAATGTCAGCGACCAGGCTAAAAGCAGTGCTATATTTTAGCAATGTTTCCCAAGCGGGGGAGTACATCATTGCCTAATAACTGGGGCCCAGACCCTAGGTGGCTGACTGTGTGCAAGTAGATAGCAGTGGCTAGGGCCAGAGGACTGGGCCAGGAGTGGCACAAGGGGCTATGATTTCTGTCCTTGACCCTGTTCTCAAAATCTTTTCCTGAAGCTTAAATAAAAGGTTGTTTTACCTATGGATCTCAACAATTCAAAACTTCTCATCTTTGTTTTCAAATCTTTCCATTGTCTTGCCATTCCCTATTTCTGTATCCTCCTTTGGAATATCAAACTTGTTACATTACCAAAGGGATCTATCCAGCTGACCATGTGTGCCAGCTCTCTGACTGAGCAATTCACTTAATGCCATTCCCCTGCCTTCTCCCCCAAGCCTGCACATTCAGACAACAATCCACTTCCCTTTGGAATGTCTTGAGGGAACTTGCCTCCATCGCACTTTCAGTCACTGCACTCCACACATTGCACAAGCTTTGTGAAAAAAAGGTTTTCCTCATGCCACTTTCCTTGATGAAAGGCTTTTGCCAAAATGTCAATTCTCCTGCTCCTCGGATGCTGCCTGAACTGCTGTGCTTTTCCAGCACCACACTCTCGACTCTGATCTCCAGCATCTGCAGACCTCACTTTCTTCCACTTTGCTTCCTTTGCCAACTGCTTTAAGCTTATGTTCTCTCATTCTTGATCCTTTCCCAAATGGGAATAGTCCTTCCTATATGCTCTGTCTTGATTCCTCATGATTTTGAATATATCTATCAAATATCCTCTCAGCCTTTTTGTCTCCCAGATAAACAGTCCCAACTTCTCCAATATATCATTATAACAAAAGTTCGTCACAACTGGAACTGATTGTGTAATCCTTTTCTGCAATCTCTCCAATACAGTCCAACCTTCTAAGATCTGTGAATTCTTCCAATTCAAGCCTTTTGCACATCTCCCATTTTTAATTGATCCATTATTGGTGGCTGTGTCTTCGGTACCATGACCCAAAGTTCTTAAACTCCTTCCCAAACCTCTTTACCTCTCCACCTGTATTTTCCTAAATACTACATTTTTGATCAAGCTATCCTAATGGTCCAGATGTTATGATATGACTTATGATAAGTGTTAGAGTTTGTCGATGTAAGCTGTCTGAAACCTGACAGCATTTGATGTTTGTGATTCTGTGCTTCTCCATGTGTTGTTGCATAACTGAAGATCTCCAGGCCACAATCAAGTGGAAATCGCTGAACTGCCAAAGCCTGCACTGTTACATTATCAGTTTCACTGTGAGATCTTTGGCTGAATGAGGTGAAAGTGGAGTTTTATTGGTGCACTCATAAGAACATAGGAAATAGGAGCAGCATTAGGCCATTTGACCCCTCAAGCCTATCCCACAATTCTATAAGAGCATGGCTAATCTGCCCCAGGCTTGACTCCTCTTTTGTGCCAGCTCCTTGTAGCCTTCATTTCCTCAATACTGCTGAAATCTAGGTACCTCCTCCCGAAATACATTCAGTGATCTAGCCTCCACAACTCTTTGAGGTGGTGAATTCCGGACTCAATCCATAATTTTATACTGAACAGCTTCAATGTTCCTCAGAGTAATTTTGTATAAGTGGAATGTTAAACTTTTCCATTATGGTTTTAAAAGAATCACTTTTGAAAATAATTTTAGTTATTTTTCTCTATCATGTCAAAGTTCCTTCCTCAACTTAATCCTATTCTGATCATTTATTTTGCTCTTTACAAAATATATTAGTTGAGAGTGAAATTTTCGGTGCTTTATACTCTTTGGTTTGTCGTCTTTGGAAATAATTCTCCGCAATTGACTGCTTACCCTGGTTTATTAATATCGCTGTTGCTGGGCTCTTGGAGAGCCCCTGGCCTTGACACCAGATTTAAACTGGCATCAGCAAATGGGTAATCCACACATAACCACAGACATAACTTTTTCCAACATCAGTAATGTGCACCATTGTTTTGGCAGTGACTGCAAAATCCAAGTCAAAATCTTATTTGGCGTCAAGTCAACTATTTCCTTAAACTGAATGTTGTTGTGGTGAGCACTGCTGCCTCACAGCGAGACCCAGGTTCAATTCCCACCTCGGGCAACCGTATGTGTGGAGTTTGCACGTTCTTCCCGTGTCTGCGTGCGTTGCCTCCGGGTGCTCCGGTTTCCTCCCACAATCCAAAGATGTGCAGGTCAGGTGAACTGGCCATGCTAAATTGCCCATAGTATTAGGTGAAGGGGGAATGGGTCTGGATGGGTTGCTCTTTGGAGGGTTGGTGTGGACTTGTTGGGCCGAAGGGCCTGTTTCCACACTGTAAGTAATCTAACCTAAAAAGAAAATCTTGGGATGTCAAAATAAAAGAAAGGCATAATGCAAATGGAGCATATTGTTTGTAACCATTTGAAACTAACTTTATTATAGTGATAATGTTCTTTAAAGATTGAATTCATTTATTTGGTTTTAACTATAATGCTCTTAAATAACTTTTGAAAGGTGCTTGACATGGAAATACATTTAGGTGAAACAAAAACACAGTTGGTCTTATCACTAACGTCCTGATCTGTGTTCCAGGCCTCTCCAGCAGCTTTGGCTAAATGTGTCTTAGCAGAAGTTCCAAAGCAAGTTGTGGAATATTACAGTTACAAGGCTATTGCCCCAAAATGCCCAACTCTGGACTCCCCTGAGTCAACGTGCACAACACCCGAATAAATGGACTGACCATTATCAGTGGAAGTTTCTGAAGAGAGAATTATATAGATGCAGTGTGTGAAAATAATATTTGTGTAATGTAACTGGGTTTTTTTAATGTACATTTTAAAATAAAAACATCATTCAACATTTTCTCAGCTCTCATGAACAAATTGAAATGTCCATGGCAGTGATTGACCACAGATAAGCGTCACTATGGAATTGCCAAATGTCCTGCCAATACCCAGACACGTGATGTGTTGTTCTAATGCTTTACTAAGTTATTAGAACATATATTTTATCTGAAGGGAATAGGGATGTAAATGTAAAATGGATATAGGATCAGGATGTTTTACCTTCCAGAGCTATCAGCACGTCATGAAGACTTTCTTCAAAAAGCAATTCAATCTGACACAGAAAGCAAATGGAATGTGGCATATGCTGCATGGTTACTGCATGGTTAGCTTCTTAATCTGAAGATTTTGCTTGTAAATTTAAAGCCCCAAGTTTAAGGCAGTTCTCCATATAATCTACACCCCATCGATAGTTAGACTGGGGAATTCTTTTGCACAATTTGGCAAAAATCTTTGTTTTGCTTGCATTTGTTTTAAAACACATACATAAATTAATATGTTTAATACCAGTACTAGAGAGAAAAGTACAGTTTTAGACCAGAAAACTGCCGTTTTGTCACTATAAGAAGAAGTTATATAATACATTATACAATAATACTTTTGAATCATGGTGATATAATGCATTTATTCTACCACCTGAAATGACATGAAGAAGCTGAACATTGGTTGACATTTGCAATTACCACAAGTAAGTTGCTGATGTTAGCTGTTTCAGGGATGCACTGAGCACATTCCAAGGAGGGAATGGTTGACCAATGTTCTCAAATGTTTAATAGTGATCAATAACAGTAGAGGCACGAATTTGGTCACTTTCCTACTGGGGAATAGTACATGCTGGGAACACATTGAAAGGAAACTCTAAAACATATTAGAAAGAAGACAAAATGAACAGAACATGTCCTCATAAAAAAATCTTTCACCAATCCCTTTATCATTTGACAGACAGGACCATTCTCTTTGTTATTAAGTCCTGCTCAGATGTCTTGGTACCTTTGTAATTATTTCCCTTCAATGGTTCCAATTTGTTAAAGAAAAATTAAGTTTGAGATATTCTTTCTTGGGGCCAGCACTATTTTAAATGCATAATGTCAATTGCTTCTTTCAGTTTTCAGATAAATGTGGAAATAGAATGAAGTGTTGAGTTTGACTGTTGTGTGTAGTATAAGGATTCCTCTGGTATCAACTGAAAATCAATGGTCACATTTTATATTGAAAAGCAATTTGTTCAGATGTCCTATATAGAAAAAGAAAGTGAATCAAGCTGGGCTATAAAGCAGTGTGCAGACCATTTCCGTTAGTGAAAGCCGTGAAATCAGTGAAAGAGATTGAAAAAATAATAGACTTAAAGTAAACTGCTGAGACGGGGATGATGATCTGAGAAAGGATGCCTCACATCAACAAAGGGGATCTGAAACATATGCACAACTGAGTTTGATTTCCTTCACAGTTTTGGATGATTCTACTGCTGAACTCCGAATGGACAGCATTTAGTGCAGAATGTTTAATTTGCATTGTCAGATGCAAACCAATCTAAAATTGCAGCTAGAATTTTGCTGGTTGTTGTTTTCTAATTTCTAGTGCAAATGCGTCATAACTCTGGGAAGCTACTTACATTGCATTGACTCGACATTTAAAGGGTGTGTGAAATGCAAATCAGATAGCAGGGTCTGGCTTAACAACAAACTAAAACACACAGTGAAATTTTTCGGGTCTCTGTACTTTGCTTTGAGTCTGGACTGAGATTTGGATTTGAAATTGATGGAAATTAGAAGGATGGGGGGGCCAGGATCTGATTGAAACTTACAGAATACTGAGAAGCTTAGATAGAATAAATGTGGAGAAGATGTTTCCACTAATAGGAGAGACTAGGACCCGAGGTCACAGCCTCAGAGTGAAGAGAAACCCTTTAGAACTGAGGTGATGAGTAATTTCCTTGATTGGATAGTGGTGAATCTGTGGAACTCATTTCTGCGGAAGACTGTGGTGGCCAAGTCATTGAGTATCTTTGACACAGGGATGGACAGCTTCTTGATTCGTAAGGAGATCAAAGGTTACAGAGGCATTCAGTCAGCAATGGTCAAAAGTGATAAAATCTCTCTCAGAATCATACGTGATGGACAAAATCTTAACCCAACCCTTCCTGTGGGAACGTGTTGGAATGGGACTGGCTATGCAGCTTGTAGTCCATCCAATTCTATTGTCCGTGACTTCCAGTGGGAATTTTATTCGAACTCACTGATGCAATTATTTCCAACAACTTAGCTTGGGTTATTGCTTAATAATGTTGAACACTATACCCATAAACATTTCTGGGAATGGACTAACCTAAGGCTCTAACAAAAAGGTCCCACTTATTGTTCAATATTATAACAATAGAAAGATAGTATAAAAATAGTTCTGATTAGAGTGATATCCTAACAATAGACTTGATTTTAAAGATTAAGTTTAAATTGTTTACATATGTTATTTTAGACAACCTCCAGGAAAAATGTATCCTATTTACTTTAAAATGCTTCTGCAGTGAAGCAATAAGTTATATAAAAGCAAAATAGTGTGGATGCTGGAAAATAGAAATAAAAATGAAGTGCTGGAGAAGCTGAGTGGATCTAGCACCACCTTTAGAGAGAAAAACAGAGTTAGCATTTCAATTCAGTTCTGAAAAAGTCATCAAACTTGAAATGTTAAATGAATTGTATGCTTAGGACAGACCTTGTGTGCTTTGTCCTTCCAAAAAGAAGGATAAAGCACACAAGGTCATGATCTACCTTCAGTCTTCACCAGGAATCTCTGGTCTTTTAACAGTTTCTAATGAGTTAGAATCTCAGCAGAGGTTAATTACAAGGTCTATTAAGACTTTCAAGGACCACAAATATATTTAATAATTTAAACACAATTCCAGTTCAAGGTTTACAGTGTTTTACAGCTTTGCAGCATAGTTCGCTCTGAAGGTTATTACTACCTTTAATAGAAGCTACAAAAATAGTATTTTAGCACCAGACAGATTATAATTTGATGGAATAGATTAAGATTTGATGGAATACAGAAAAATCACGGCAAAAATCACGATATGGCAATTGTACTATAACTGTATAAACGAAAGCGTTGCTGAGACAGTGACTGCATCACATTTAAGGATAAATAGTACGTAGTTAGGACCATTGCTACTTCTATTCATTTTCGGTTTGTAGGCTTAATTTTATGTTATCTTTCTATAATGGCATGTGGTTGTTCCGAGAACTCCTATAGAAGCAACATGAAATATATCAAAAGTAGGTTGAAGCACTACAAACACAGGATCTTTCCTGTGTTGTGTAATCTCATTAATTTGCTTCAAAACCTCAATTAGAATGAAACCTGCATGCATAATGTATGTGGACAATCCCTTGGATTTTATAAAGAGTTTACACCTCATTTCAACTTCACAGAGTGAAAATAATGAATATTTTAAAATGTCTCTAGATAGGTCTGAGGGAAATGGAATTAGGTTTACCCTAAGATTACATTTACCATGGTAACAAACTGAAAAAAAAGAGTGCACAAAATCAATAAAATACATAAAGTAACTAAAAAAGTGGGAGAAATTATAGTCCAAGAGAAAATGAGCCATAAATATTGAAAGACATAATAAAGAGTTCCCAGAGTTATTCAAAAAGAATTTAAGTAAAGTGAACATTCATCCTCAAGAGAGTGGGGAATTAATAATGCAAGTCTTGGGAATTAATAATGCAAAATCAAGAAATGGCAGATGCACTGAATAGATTCACTGTAGAAGAGAGAAATTACGTTCCACAAAGTGTAAATCAAGAAATCAAAGGGAGAGCAGAACTTAAAACAGATTCAATCACCAGAAAAAGGTGAAAAAAGTTATAACTAAAAGCTGACAAGCATGTAGATCCTGATGGACATCATCCTTGGGTCCGTAGAGAAGTGTTTGCTGAGATAGCAGATTCATTAGTTTTAATTTTCCAAAATTCCCTGGATTTGGAGAAATCCTAGCAGATTGGGATATTGTGAATGTAACTCCTGTATATGAGACAGAAAGCAAGAAACTACAGGCCATATTGCCTAAAATCTAATAAAGGAGACTGTTGCAAGCCACTTAGAAAATCTTAATGCAATCAGACAGAGTCAACACTGATTTGAAAAAGCAAAATAGGGTTTGACCAATTTAATGTTCTTTCAGGAAATAACAAGTAAACATGGATAAAGGGATCATGTTGTTTGGTGTACTTGGATTTGCATAAGACATTGGACAAGGTAACGCATCAAAGGTTGCCAAACAAATTAAGAGCTCAGGGTATGGAGGTAATATAATAACATAGAGGATCGGTTAACTAACTGGAAACACAAAGTAGGGATACATGGGTCAATTTGGGACTGGCAAGGGTGTACCAAATGGAGTCACACAGGGATCACTTAATCTTCCCTGCCTTCCACCCTATGGCAGACATTCTCTTATGTTCTTTCTCCCACCTTTCCATCCTTTTATTTCTGAAAGCTGATTAAATTACTAACTTCTCCTCCAGTCCTGAAATGCTAATTTTGTTTCTGTCTCCAGAGATGTTGAATATTTCCAGCATTTACTGGTTTTTTTAGATTTCCATAACTATTTTGTTCTTCTATTGTGTAGAAATTGATCCTCATTGTTTCTGTTTCCCTGGTGAAAATCAGGGCAAAGAGGACATCTCCAGGAGCTGATAGATGGCTTTGTAGAACTTGCTGTCTCCCTCCAAATGCAGGTTGCATTTGTGATTTAGGGCCCTTCTGTAGAATGAATTCATTGATGAAAATTCCTCCTTCGTTTCAGCCTATAAGTTGATCTCATTATACATCCACATCATTAATTTTGATTTTGTAAACATTGAGATAAATGTCTGAAAATTGTGCAGTACTGCAGCTTTAATACATTGGATGAGCTTTATGCAGAAAGTGATTTGGACAGCGATACATTGAGATATGTCACTTAAATGGCATCACTGCAGTAGAGATGATATACATACATAATAACATTTGATATCCATGTCACTTATGTAAGAGGCACTCAGACGCTAGTGATAATGTGGGAGAAAAGCTGACAATAGAATGTTTCATCTGGCAGTTAAATAAGGAAGTGTGCTTTAATGCAGATGAAGGAATTAAGTGGAGCTCTGCAAAATAATGTTGTTGTCCTACTGAGGAGACAGTAAAAGGGGTGAGAAAGATGCAGGCTGAAAATGAAGAAGTTGCATTTTCTTCAAAGCTTCCATGTCTGAAAATTATGTGTCAAGTTCTAAATTTGAAAATAATACATTCAAAAATGGGTTTTGTAGTAGACATAATATGCTTTAAACTATTTTGCAAACATATGTGCTTGCTTTTTGCTCAAATGCATGCCAGTGACAGACTCACCAAATTATTGCATTGTTTTGCTTCAAAATGAATGTTTTCAACATGCTGCATTTGTTGAATTCTCTATTAATGTGTACAAACTTAGTGGCTGTTTTGCAAATCTATTATAAAGGCTGCATGAAAATGTATATTGTGCGAGTGAACCGAATGTCCAAACTCCGATTATACAACATCATGTTTTTAACTTAATAAAAATTGAAATATTGATCTATGGAAGTGAAAGCATTAAGAAGGGCAATCTGCTGCCCTGTTTTGTTTTGATATTCTACAGATATCTAATAAATATAATAAATAAAAGTCCCATAAAATACATTCTTAAGTGTTTATCTTCTCTTTGTTCTTTCCTTTTTGTTTGGTGCATAACCTTGCTACTTTACAAACCTTACAAATGTTTGGATGAACTATTATTAATGTTTTCCAAATTACTCCCATGTATTAGAAATAAGTACAGATAATATCAACACACAGTGCAAAAAACTGTAATCTGTAAATATATTATTTCTAGCATTCATAATGGAAAATATCGAGTTGACATTTTACCAGTTATATTTATCTTTTATTTATTCAAGAAATAGGACATGAGCGCTGCTGGCTGGGCAGTTTACTGCCTGTCCCAAGTTGCCTAATCCCTAATGTCTACGAATCACTCAGTTTCTTCAAACACCAAATAAATAAAAGAAACATGAATAGGAGAGAGGGCACTTGTGTTACCAGGTGTGTTGGTCAAAATTTTGTGAATGGCACACTATGGTGTGGTTAGCCATTGAGACAGTAACAGTATGTTGCAGAAAGCTGATTAAGAGCCTGAAAGGAAAATTAAAATTGGGAACTTCCCTCGAAATGCATTTGGAGTGCCTACACTGTCTCTCTGGCCACTCAGTATTCATTTAGAGCAAGCACAGAAGGAAAGGTGCTGATTTGATAAATCAGAAAACTCTGCCTTAAAACTACACTGTTCTCCTAACACTGAAAAATCCTTCTTGTCTTCAAAGGAAAGACTGAATTCTTTATTGATGTCGAGGTGGCAACTTCTGTCTCCTTGACTCTCCTCATACATAATGATCAATGTGCTAGGAGTCACAGGAAAATATTAAAATTAGTTGACTTTGCAAATCAACAAAGGGATATAATCTCAATACTGCAATGTGCTATCACTGCTGGAATAGGATTGGCACAGACAGCACTGCACAGAGTCTACAATGAATACATCTGCATTCATTAACCCACATAACATGCAAAATCTTGCACTGGCCCAATCACAGCCCTTGTACCCTGTTGTTATCATTTTTAGTTATCCTGTTATGTCAGTAAATTACAATTATAATTGACCATGTAAATATTTAAACTGGGAAATTTCAGTGTAAGTAGCAATGCGCCATGTGGTTTGTTGATGAATCAATTGAAAATGAACAAAGCTTTACCTTTAATCATATAACAGTTTTGCCTCATAGGGCTGCATTATACACTGAAGACTGATCTGCTGCACCCCACTGCCAATGTCAAGGGTAAGCCCCACAGTGCATTTGCCTGCTTTACTAATAGCTCTTTAACCATTTTGAGGCTGGATCTCCAGGAGAAAGACTCAATTTGCAAAACTGCTGACTGATCTGATTACTCCACAATCTCACCCATCCCTGTTACCTTTAAACCCATGCTTATTCCTCATCCTAGATTATTCCCACAAAGGGATACATGCTTTGCTCATCCATCCCGTTGAGACCCCTCAGGATCGTATATGTAGTGCCCTGAAACATACATAAGTCCAAGAACTCACCAGTGAGGATGTGGTGGGGTGTGGGCATATTGGACAGAGTGGAGGGGTGTTGGACGGTAAATGCATGGAGGCAAAGCTATTAGCGATGGCGGATAGTGCTTCAAATTAGCACAGGATCCGTGGGAAGGGTGTACTTACTTTATTCACCACCAGCAGCTCACATGTTGGAAACTGGACACTGCACTGTTCATTACATTGTGGATACAGTAGCAAAACACCCTTAGTTACGCATTCGCTGCCTACTTAAGGGTCCTAATTGTGCTATAGGTATTTCGCCCAAACATTGCCTCCCATGCCAATCACAAATCATGTCAGTTGGACACACTGTCATTGGCATGGTGCTCTAACTTGCAGGTCCATTTGCCTGTTTTCCCAACAGAAGATGGCCTCTAAAACAGGTTTCACAAAGTTCAAAACATGACGTTTAAAAAATTTTAAAAATACACATTGCAGAATGACATCATCGAGCTTATACCCACTGAGTTACCTTTTGTGATCTTCAAAGCCTTGTTTCCTTCAACTCTGCAACCTGCCTGTAAAGGTAAGATTTAAATATAAATCATTGCCTCAAGAAAGAAAATCCTAGTTCTTTCATCTGTGCATTTTGAGCATGTACAGTTTGCAGGATTTCCAAACAAACCTAAGGAACAGGATAAAACTCACCCTGGCTGCTTCAACAGCATTTTCCAAACTTGTAGTGTCTACATATCTAGAAGGACAAGGGCAGCAGATAAATGGGAACACCACCACCTACATATTGCCCTCCAAGCCACTCATCATTCTGACTTGGAAATGTATCGCCACTTCCTCACTGTCACTGTGTCAAGAACTCCCTTGCTAACAGCGCTGTGGGTGTCCATGCAGCCTAAAGACTGCAGTAGCTCAAGAAGGCAGCTCAACACCATCTTCTCCAGGACATGGGATGCTGGCCCAGGGAGAAATACCTACATGTTATGAATGAAACTCTTATAAAAAAAAGCCATTTCATCTTCTGTGGAATTGTAAATATTTTTCAGATTAGGTTACCTACAAGTCCATGGTGACCCTCTGAAGAGTAACCCACCCAGACACAATTTCCTCTGACCAATGCACCTAACACCGGGGGCAATTTAGCATGGTTAATTCACCTGGCCTGCACATCTTTGAATTGTGGGAGGGAACTCACACAGACACAGGGAGAACATGCAAACTCTACACAGATAGTCACCCAAGGCTGGAATCAAACCCAGGTCCCTGACGCTGTGAGGCAGTAGTGCTAACCACTGAGCCACTGTACTCATTTTATTATGTCAGTTGGACAGGACTTTGATGAATCATTGGCAGCAATTTATTTGTTTTCCTATCTAGATATTAGCAAAATTCATTTGCCAATGTTGGATATTTTACCCTTCATTGATTATGTCAAGATTTGCATTAGAAATGTTTTTTTCTGAATGACTAGAGGAAAGGATAGCTCATGGTATAGAGGGTACTATATTTGCATGGATAAATATAGGCACAAATGTCATTTTCAGGTTGACAAGATGTCATGAGAGATATGCCACTGGATCAGTGGTGCAGCCTTAACAGTTAATAGATACTATAACAGGCAGACAGCCATTATTCTAGTGCAGATGATAGTGGTGCATGGTGACCCTGTGGAATCCCCTCCGTTGAACATTCTGAAGGAATTATCTGGGAAATTGCAGATTCTGCTGGGTAACACCGTTTCACCCGAAACTCGCCAGAAGTCCCCACTACTTCAGTGGGGCAAGACTGAAAAAGCATCAATGCAGGGAGATTTGAGGATGCTAGTCCATAATCACATGAATCTTCTAGGTTCAATGGGTAATAGGGAAGATGAATGAGATTTATTTCATAGGGAATGGAGTACAATAATAGGGAAGTCTTGCTAAAACTGTACAAGACATTAATTATTTCACAACCCTGGAATAATGTGAACAGTTTTGTTCCCTTTATCTAAGGTTCACTTGGCTGATCCTGGGTACGGAGAGATATCCTTGTGTGAAGAGGCTGTGTAGGTTGGGTTTGTATTCACTGGAGTTCATAACAATCAGATGACACCTGATTGTAACATTCTTAGGGGACTTGGCAGAGCAGATACTGAGAGGTGCTTCTTCTTTCTGGCATAATCTCAGAGCAAGTGGTTACCCATTTAAGACAGGTATAGAGTCATAGAGTCATACAGCATGGAAACAGACCCTTCGGTCCAACCCGTCCATGCCGACCATGCCTATTTATCCTATCCGTGCCCCTCATAATTTTGTAAACCTCTATAAGGTCACCCCTCAGCCTCCGACACTCCAGCCTGTTCAGCCTCTCCCTATAACTCAAATCCTGCAACCCTGGCAACATCCTTGTGAACCTTTTCTGAACTCTTTCAAGTTTCACAACCTCCTATAGGAAGGAGACCAGAATTGCAATATTCCAACAGTGGCCTAACCAATGTCCTGTACAGCCGCAACATGATCTCCCAACTCCTGTACTCAATACTCTGACCAATAAAGGAAAACATACCAAATGCCTTCTTCACTATCCTATCTACCTGCGACTCCAAGGAGCTATGAACCTGCACTCCAAGGTCTCTTTGTTCAGCAACACTCCCTAGGACCTTACCATAAGTCCTGCTAAGATTTGTTTTCCCAAAATACATCACCTCGCATTTATCTGAATTAAACTCCATCTGCCACTTCTCAGCCCATTGGCCCATCTGGTCAAGATCCTGTTGTAATCTGAGATAACCCTCTTCGCTGTCCACTACACCTCCAATTTTGGTGTCATCTGCACTTACTAACTGTACCTCTTATGCTCGCATCCAAATCATTTATGTAAATGACAAAAAGTAGATGCCCAGCACCGATCCTTGTGGCACTCCACTGGTCACAGGCCTCGAGTCTGAAAAACAACCCTCCATCACCCCCCTCTATCGTCTACACTAATCCCATTTTCCAACATTTGGCTCATAGCCTTGAATGTTATGACATTTCAAATGCTCATCCAAGTACCTTTTAAAGACTGTGAGATTTTCCCCCTAAAACTATGCTCTCAGGCAGTGCATTCCAAATTCCCACCATCCTCTAGATGAAAGAAATTTCCTCAAATCTTGCCTTTCACCTTAAAAGGTGGAAAGGACGATGGATGAGGACTTGCCATCTGAGGTAGTTTGGGCTGAGGTTAGGAATAGGAAAGGTGAGGTCACCCTGTTAGGAGTCTTTTACAGGCCTCCTAATAGTCCTAGAATCATTGAAGAAAGGATAGGGAAGGTGATTCAGGAGATGAGTGACAATAATAGGGTGGTTGTTATGGGGGACTTTAACTTTCCTGATATTGATTGGGAAAGCTATAGCCCAAGTTCGTTAGATGGGTCAGTGTTTGTTCAATGTGTGCAGGAGAGTTTCCTGACACAATATGTAGACAGGCCAACAAGAGGTGAGGCCATACTGGATTTGGTTCTGGGTAACGAACCAGGCCAGGTGTTAGAATTAAAGGTAGGTGAGCACTTTGGGGATAGTGACCATAATTCGGTGATTTTTACACTCGTGATGGAGAGGGAAAAGTGTGTACTACAGGGCAAGAGTTATAGCTGGGGTCAGGGAAATTATGATGCGGTGAGGCATGACTTAGGATGTGTGGCTTGGAAAAGTAGACTCCAAGGCAAGAGTGTAAATGATATGTGGAGCTTGTACAAGGAGCAACTATTGAGTGTCCTTGATAATTATGTACCTGTCAGGCAGGGAGGAAAGGGTCATGCGAGGGAGCCGTGGTTTAATAAGGAATTGGAATCCCTTGTTAAATGGAAGAGGGCGGCCTATCCCAAGATGAGACGTGAAGGTTCAATGGGGGCGATTGAGAGTTA
>NC_057726.1:30240070-30271971 GCF_004010195.1 Chiloscyllium plagiosum
CATAGCTTTAAGTTAAGGGGTGGTAGGTATAGGACAGATGTTAGGGGTAGATTTGGCATATGGCGTACTGGCTTTTATTGGTAGAGGATTTGAGTTCCGGAGTCCTGAGGTCATGATGCAGTTGTATAAGACTCTGGTGCGGCCGCATCTGGAATATTGTGTGCAGTTTTGGTCACCATACTTTCGGAAGGATGTGGAGGCACTGGAACGGGTGCAGAGGAGGTTTACCAGGATGTTGCCTGGTATGGAAGGAAGATCGTATGAGGAAAGACTGAGACACTTGGGGCTGTTTTCATTAGAGAAAAGAAGGTTTAGGGGTGACTTGATTGAGGTGTACAAGATGATTAGGGGGTTAGATAGGGTTGACAGTGTGAACCTTTTCCTGCGTATGGAGTCAGGTATTACAAGGGGGCATAGCTTTAAATTAAGGGGGGGTAGATATAGGACTGAAGTTAGGGGTAGGTTCTTCACTCAGCGAGTCGTAAGTTCATGGAATGCCCTGCCAGTAGCAGTGGTGACCTCTCCCTCTTTATGGGCATTCAAGCGGGCATTGGATAGGTATATGGAGGATAGTGGGTTAGTATAGGTTAGGTGGGCTTGGATCGGCGCAACATCGAGGGCCAAAGGGCCTGTACTGCGCTGTATTCTTCTATGTTCTATGTTCTATGTAATTATGCCACTTAACTATTTACTCTTCAACTAAGGGGAATGGCTGTTTTCTATCCACTCTGCCCCTGTCCCTCATTGTGTTATAAATCTCAGTCAGATCCCCCTTCAATCTTCTCTGCGCTAACGAGACCGACCTGAGCTTATCTAGCCTCCCTTCAAAACTAAACCGCTCCATCACAGGCAACCTCCTGGTGAATCTCCTCTGCACACCCTCCAGTATAATCACATCACCACATCATCGTGTGGTAACCAGAACTGTATATACCATCCAGCTGTTGCCTAACCAAAGTCTCCAACTCTCACAACATGACCTCCTTGCTCTTACAATCTATGCCACAACTAAAGAAGTTGTGTCCCATATTCCTGTTTAACTACTGTATTAACCTGTCCTGCTGCCTTCAGGGATTTATGGACAAGCATCTTGAGATCCCTCTCTTCCTCTGAGTTTTCTAGTCCTGCCATTTGAGTACTCCTTTTTTCCTGCTTCCAAAGTGCATCACCTCACATTGTTCAGTGTTTAATTCCAAATACCACTGATCAGCTGGTCTGACTATTTATATTGTTCTGTAATTTAATACCATCTTCCTCACTGTCAATGACCCAGCCAATGAGGAAACAATAAGAAGATAAGGAGGACTTCCATTCTCTTGATGTGTGGTGAATCTGTGGATTTTTTTTACTGCAGAACGCTTTCATTAATTATATTCACGACCGTGAAAGGCAGATTTCTAATGCTTATGGGGAGAGTGCAAGAAAGTGGAGTTGAGAATTATCAGATCAGCCATGGTCTCATGGAATGGCAGAGTAAACTTCAGGTGCCAAATGGCCTACTCCTGCTCCTATGTCTTATGGTCTTGCCAGAAACATATAAGAAAGATGTAAAATGCTGAGGGGTTTGACAAGGTTGATATGGATAGGATGGTTCACTTTAGCTGGAGAATCTACGGGTTGCTGTTAATAAATAAGGGTTGACTCACTTAAGACAGAGTTAAGGAGAATTATTTCTCTTTGGATTGTGGATCTTTTGAATTCTCTTTGACTACTGGTGGTGAAAGCAGAGCATTCAAATATTTTTAAGGCTGAGGTAAATCCATTTTCAATAAGCAAGGGGTGGAAGGTTATCAAAAAGGTGGGTGGTAATTGATAGTAAGCACATTATCCATGATCTTTTCAAATGACAGAGAGACTGAGTTGCTTATGCCTGCTTTTGATTTGTAGGTAATTAATTCTCTGCTCCCCACCGTCTATGCCTTCAGAACTCTCTACACCTGGCAACTTAAACCCCTTCCATTACAGCTAGAAATGAAGCAGCCTCCTATGCTGGTAATTCGGTGACTCAGAAAATACTATTTGCTCTTGATTCAACGTGAACAGTACCATGATAGAGCTGTTAGTAAACAAAATATTTGTAAATTGAATATGCTCACTGAATGCAAAGGTTTCCAAAACACTCACATTGTCAGATTCCCCGACTGTCACCCAATGTATCTGATGTACACAAACTGATGGTCCCAAACCCCTGGGGCCTTTAATTTACTATCATTAGATACAGGAAAAGCCATCTTTACAATAGATTGCAATATTTTCCCATTATAGCTATCAAACTGACAACATATAATTCTTGAAACCATGCATCTTGCTGCTTTTCTAACTTCTGGAGTAAGAAGTTGTGAACAATTTCTACATCCATTATCTAATTCTAAGCCCCAGATGTAACGGCTGAAAAGAATTAATAGTGAACTTGATAAGTTTTCTATTTGTCCTATATTATTCCATTATATATGAAAAGTGTCACTAATGTGGATGGGGAAAAGACTCTTAGGTCTATTTTAATTTCCTGTTAAGATAAGGCATTTCAATCAGATCCTGACTGTAGATTTTGAGCTTGCATCCCTAATGATGAAGGCTCGTACTTCAAGTGTTTAGCATGTCCCTCTTCCTGAAGGAAAGGATTAGTAATTGTGTTACTCAATTCTGTGGGCCTGAGGCAATATAATACTTTAATGATGATTTCTGTTGTGAACTTCTATATGCTCCTGAACTCAGATGGATCACATTATATTTCCAAATGGAAATATCATGGATTTGATGGTTAACCCAATAATGGAATCCTTATTCCATTTCCTGGCACTGGTTTCTAATGAAAATCAAGTTTGTAGTATACAAACAGGTAGATGTTATGTGTTTTATTGGTATCAAATGATCAAAGCATTTTAATGTTTGAGATTAATGTGTTTTTGAACAGAGAAATTTATCTTGGACCAGCTACAAGCTCTTGTGAAATTAAAACTAAAAGCGATTATTTATTATTGCAGACTTGAACAGGAGATTTAAGATTTAACACTTCTTACAAACCATCATGCGCACATAGATTAGGTGAAGTGAAAAAAAATCATAACCTGGAAGTATTCCAGTCTCATTCATTGTAGGTTTGTAGTTTCTCAGATCAATTGATGTCTTGCTGGAATGGAAGTCTTTCAAAAGCAAAGGATGCTCAGAAACCTCCATGTTTTAACAGCCAAGTAAGATTTATTGTGATTTGCAACTCCCCCATTACCACCACTGTAAACCTATTCTTAACATATCAATGGGCGGCACGGTGGCACAGTGGTTAGCACTGCTGCCTCACAGCGCCAGAGACCTGCGTTCAATTCCTGCCTCAGGCAATAGTCTGTGTGGAGTTTGCACATTCCCCCCTTGTCTGCGTGGGTTTCCATGGGTGCTCAGGTTTCCTCCCACAGTCCAAAAATGTGCAGGTTAGGTGAATTGGCCATGCTAAATTGCCCACAGTGTTAGGTGAAGGGGTAAATGTAATGGGCCTGCATGCGTTGCTCTTTGGAGGGTCGGTGTGGACTAGTTGGGCCGAAGGGCCTGTTTCCACTAAGTAAGTAATCTAATCTAATCTAAATGGCTTGCTCTATTGCATAATTCATTTCCTGCCTTGTCTTATGCAGGCACAAGTGGCATTCACTTAGCCTTCATCCTGAAGAGGTTAGCCCCTCTGTTCATCATCCCCTGCTCCATCATTAAGGAAGTAGACATCTGTCTGGTCAACTGTCATTTCAGCTGCAGCTATAAGAATGAATCTGGAGAAGCTACCGTTCCTTAGTATCCCACAATATTAGAGCCCTGTTTGCTATTCTTTTCCTCATGCAAATATTTATCATAAAATGTGGCCCTGATTAAAGGTCAGAGCCACAGTTGTTGTGAAGCCTTCCAATAGTTTGCAGCATTAACCTTGGATTTACAGCAGAAAAAGTGAAGAAAGAATAAATTGATAAGCTGCATTTGCACTTGGGAATAAATGGGTGCTGCTTAATTTTTCCCAGCATCAACACATTTATAGTTAAACAATGATGACTTCACATAGCTGAGTTCCATTGGAAGCAGGTGCCATATAATTCCAGTTTGTCCTGTTGAGCTAGGTACAGTTATAGTGTATCATGGTGAAGGCGGTTGTCCTCTCATCAATTTCCTCCTTGGAAGAATGCAGCTACCCTCACAGTGCCTCATCATCCTTAATTTCCCCATTTGGATGCTTCAGTTGTGCATGGTGCAGTTTGCACATTCTATAGTGTAATGCAATGAACAGGCAGAGCTGTGCAAAAGAAGGAATGTCACCTTGAGGAGAAGCATATGGTTCCCAATGACCCCAGTGGAAGAATGGTTTGCATTGTATCTACACTTGGCCTCAGGCATGAGGTTCTACAGCCATGGTTGGCAAGGTAGCCTTTTGTCTCCCAGCAACCAACCTTGTAAAATAAGCAGCCATTGGAATGAAGTAGAATGTCCTCAGATGCTGCCTGAATTGCTGTGCTCTTCCAGCACCACTGATCCAGAATCTGGTTTCCAGCATCTGCAGTCATTGTTTTTATCTTGTAAAATAAGCAGCCATTGGAATGAAGTAGAAGTCTGAGAGCTAACAAGGATATAGGGATAATGAAAACTTCAAGAGTAACTGACACGGAATTGTAAGACGTATTTGCAACAGTCACAGATGAAGTGGACATTGATCAAATGGAGCCTTTACATCTTAATGAAGTTGATGTTGTTATGATCTGAAGCTCTCACCACTATGTGTGTACAGATTGTAATGCCATGCAACTCGAATGCTCCAACAGATGATACAGTTCTGTCGTGGTTTCCTATGCATCCTCTTAGGGGTCAGCGCCTTGCTCATCTGGAGAACATTCCATCCAAGACAAAAGCTATAGATACCCTGCATTTTCTTTGAATCACCAGTGGACCTTTTACTGGAAAATCTACATTAGGAGATGGTTTGGCAACTGCTGGAGGTTGCTGCCAGACCTGAGGTTCTAGGTTCATATGTTCCACACCAAATTCAGGTCCCTCATTGTGCTCTGTCACAGAGACAATGATACGTGCTACACTTGGATCAATTCAGGACAGTTCCAGTGAATCTATCTGGGAATTTCAGGAATAAAGCAGCTCCTCAATAATGTGATTAGTCAGCAGTCACAGTATAACAAATGGCAGTTTCCCATCATTCTCAACATACTGGGACATGGAGGCATCCAATGAGAAGGACAATGGGGTGACTTGATATGGACCCTTTAACATAATAGACTTTATTCAGATGTATGTTGCATAAGCCATGTCTCACAAGAGATTATATGTGTAGTAGGAACAAAGACATTTCCTCCCCACACCCACCCTCATGACCCAAAAAGGTAACACTGCATATAAAAGCATGTTGTGAAATCCCTATTCTTCAATGTGTGAGAGAAGCAGCTCTGACACCTTGAACAACATATGGGATTGTGCAATGTATTTATGAGATGTGGACCACAGGTGACACTTTGTATGTTACCTGTAATTGTTTCCACTTCACAGATATTAGATTCATAGAGTCATAGACATATACAGCACCCTTCAGTCCAACTCATCCATGCCAACTAGATATTCTAAATAAATCAGTTGAAGATGTTCAACACCCCCTCATCTAATATGGACATTTTTCAAGATATTGCCATTTATTTTCCCACGTTCTATATTTTCTATGTCTTACTCCATAGTAAACACTGATGCAAAATACTCATTTAGTATCTCCCCACCTCCTGAGGTTCCACACAGAGGTGGCCAGGTTGAACATTAAGGGGTCTCTTCCTAGTTACTCTTTTGTCCTTAATGTATATATAGAATCATTTTGGATCTCCTTAACCCTATTTGCCAAAGCTATCTCATGTCCCCTTTTTGCCCTCCTAATTTCCCTCTTAAATATACTCCTACTGCCTTCATACCCTTCTCGGGATTCACTCAATCTCTGCTGGCTATCCCAAATATGCTTCCTTCTTATTTTAACCAAACCCTCAATTTCTCTAGTCACCCAGCACTCCCTACACCCGCTAGACTTTCCTTTCACCCTAACAGGAATATACTGTCTCTGGACTCTTGTTATCACATTATTGGAGGCTTCCCATTTTCCAGCCGCTCCTTTACCTGCAATTTCTGACCCCAATCAGCTTTTGAAAGTTCTTGCTGAATACTGTCAAAATTGGCCTTGCTCCAATTTAGAACTTTAACTTTTAGGTCTGGTCTATCCTTTTCCATCACCATTTTAAAACTAATAGGCTTGTGGTCGCTGGCCCCAAACTGCTCCCCCACTGACACCTCAGTCACCTGCCCTGCCTTATTTCCCAAGAGTAGGTCAAGTTTTGCTCCTTCTCTAGTAGGTACATCCACATACTGAATCAGAAGATTTTCTTGTACACAGGTAACAAATTCCTCTCCATCTAAACCCTTAACACTGTGGCAGTCCCAGCCTATGTTTGGAAAGCTAAAATCCCCTACCATAACTACCTTACTATTCTACAGATAACTGAAATTTCTTTACAAATGTGTTTCTCAATTTCCCACTGACGTTTGAGGGCAGGGGGTCTATAGTACCATCCAAATAAGGTGATCATCCCTTTCTTATTTCTCAGTTCCACCCAAATAACTTTCCTGGACATTTTACCAGGACTATCCTCCTTAAGTACAGCCATCAAGTTATCCCTAATCAAAAACACCATTCCCCCTTCTCCCATGTCCCCCTTTTTATCCTTTCTATAGCATTTATACTCTGGAACATTAAATTGCCAATCCTGTCCAAGCCTGAGCCATGTTTCTGTAATTGCTATGATACCCCAGTCCCATGTTCCAAACAAGCCCAGAGTTGATCTGCCTTCCCTGTTAGGCTTCTTCCATTGAAATAAATGCACTTTAATTTATCAGTCCTAACTCATTCTCTGATTTTTGTCTGCCTGCCCTGACTGTTTGACTTTCTCCTTTTCCTAACTGTACTGATTTCTTTTCTCACTATCTTCCTGAGTCCTACAATGTCCTCACCACTCCCCCCACTGCTCTACCCTCCCTCCTCCCAACCAACCTTACTGCCAAGCAGCTCGAGCAAATCTCCCTGCCAGTATATTAGTCCCTTTCCAATTCATGTGCAATCCGTCCTTCTTATGCAGGTCACTTCTGTCCCAGAAGAGATTCCGATGACCCAAAAACATGAATCCTTCTCCCCTGCACCAGTTTCTCAGCCACGCATTCATCTGCTCTATCTATCCACCTATTCCTATCCTCACTAGCTCGTGGCATCGGGAGTAATCCAAATATTACTACCCTTGAGGATCTCCTTTTTAAATTCCTGAGTAACTTCCTATATTCTCTCCTCAGAAACTCATCCTTATCTTTCCCTATGTCATTAGTTCCAACATGTACAATGACCTCCTGCTGGTCCCTCTCTCCTTTCAGTATATTCTGTACTGTCAGTGGAATATCCTTGATCCTGGGACTAGGGAGGCAACACACCATTCTGATGTCTTGCTGTCAGCCACAGAAACATCTGTCTATCCTCTGATTAGAGAGTAAACTATCACAATTGACTGCTTGGAACTTGATGTACTCCCCATTACATTAGAGCCAGTCCCGGTACCAAAAACTTGGCTGTTCATGCAACATTGCCCTCAGAGGCAATCGCACCCTACATTTTCCAAAAGAGCATACTTGTTTGAGATGGGGATAGCCACAAGTGACTCCTGAACTACCTGCCTCCCTCTCCTACTTTTCCTGGAGGTAACTCATCTACCTGACTGTATCTGTGGTTTATCTCCCTCCCTGCAACTACCATCTATCACATCCCCTAGCTTCTGTAAATTCCTCATTGCCTCTAACTGCTGCTCTAACTGATCCATGCAATTTGATAGAATTCTCAACCAAACACACTTCCTGCAGACATAATCAATAGTAACTTGGAAACTCTCCCTAATCTCCCACATCCAACAGGAAGAGCACATCACTCTACTAAAAGTAATCTTTGCTCCTTCACAAATTATAGACCCAGGGTTAAGAGCGTAATGAAGGGCTGATGCTCGAAATGTTGATTCTCCTGCTCCTCAGGTGCTGCCTGACCTGCTGTGCTTTTCCAGCACTGCACTCTCAACTCTGATCTCCAGCATCTGTAGTCCTCACTTTCTTCTAACTTATAGACCCAGAAAATAGCACAATCTTACTACACTAAAAACACTGCACCAGGCTGTTTTATATTTTTTAAGTTTAATCATGAGACAGATCTCAATAAAAACACATAATCAAGAAAGAACCCATTCTACCCACGACAAAAAAAGGGTTACACTCTAAAACTAGCTACCTAACTGCTCCCTTGCTGCAAACTTCCCAATGCTTCTCCATGATCAGCTGTGAATTTCATTGTGGGTTTATTTTTCTTTGAACAAACTCTGATGTCCAGAGATACATGAAACTAAGCAGCAAAACAGCAGCTGTGCAAATTTGCTGCTGGGTCAGGCAGCAGTGTAAGCCTCTTTCTCAATTTGAATCATTTCCCAAGTGGTGACTGCTTTTGTCTGCCTTCTTCCTTTTTAAAGTGCTGTTGTTTTGATCTTTTTCTGCCCCTGAGTTCCAAAACAATGCAAAAGCTTATAAAATAGAATTTATTAGAATTTGAGGAAATCAGTTCCAGCACTGAATATACCTCAAAAAAGGAGCTGCTCTTACAGCCACAACCTTTTTCATTCCTCCATCTTGGATAACCCAGAATCCTCAATTTGGATTAATTTGTAACGATCAATGCCATGTGCAGGATTGTTTGCAGTCAGGATTTATACTCAACATAGCTGGTCAATGTATAAGGCTGACATGCAAATTTCTGTGATCACAGATGTCTGTAGCCGGCAATGTGAATGCCTGTTTGATACAATTGCTCGTGAAAGGGCCTCAAATCAAGTACAGCTTGTTTTCTCAGACAAAAGAAAATTTATTCCTCTCACTCCAGCTGCAGTGGCAGTGATTTTCCATTTCCATTGCGTATTTGCAATTCGGATGAGGATGGAACAGTAAGTCACAGGCTCAGCCTATTAATCCAGGGTGACTCCCTAGACCCTATGTTCCTTTTTGCCTTTCATTCCTGTCAACTTCATCAGGTTTGAGGCTCTCCACATTCCACCCAACCCTTTTCATCTCCTGCTTTACTGCCTGAGCCTGAAGACTATAGCCTCAATATACCAAATATGAATTTGGACTGTCCTCCCCACTGAAGTCAGGGTAGTGGTGAACACTGACCTCTTGTGTCCTCCCAATGACTATCATCTCCCACCTTTACATGTTGAGCTGACCCCTTCACAATTATTGTTCCCTCTATATCACAGTATGCTGCCTCCATTCCTCACAATTGTTTTCCCAACTTCCCCACCACAGCAGTGGTCTCTGATAACAGATCTGACTTTCCGACCACCAGGACTGATTGTGGCCCACCCCTCCTAACTGACTTGGAATGGCTGCCTTGATTACTGACTGACCAGACTCCTAACTGATCTCTGTGTATCTCTGTTGCTGAATAACCACTCATCCTTGGGCTGCATGCAATGGATCTGCAGGACTAGTTGTGCCCCACTCCCTGGACAATAAGAGTACGGACCCCACCCCTGAATACCTTGAGTAGTTGACTGAGTATGTCTAAGCGTCTCAGCTGAGGCTGAGGAATGCTGATGGACTAGCTGATGACAGGCCTCTGGACATGAACAAGGAATCCTCACCTTATGTATTGAGACATGGCCATTTAATTGAAGCACTTGCAGTGTGTGTGCTTCATAAGATGCTGACACGTGGTGCTGTGTGACATTGACACAGCACAATGCTGTGGAGGACCATGTCTGCCCCATGACTGGTCAGTGTTGGCAACTGTGAGAAGCTGCCTGGTTTAGTGCATGCTTTATATCGAAAGGTGAGACAGAGATGGTATGAGCATCCAAATGGTGCAAAGTGAAAGAGCACTAAGAAAGCAAGAAGCCTGAGTTGCACCCTGTTCTGATGCATGCAATGGTGCCATCTCTGTATTCAAAGCAGCTTTGCAACAGCATTGCTATGCAAGGTGATAGTGAGTTGCAAAGTGCAGTATTGAAGTGATGGACTATTATAGTTCTGTCTATGTGTGCCATGATGAAGTGATGAGGCTGAAACTTCTATGGGTCGTGGGTGCAGCTGGCCACTGCTCATGGAGCATACCTAGAGACATTGGCGAATGCTAGCCATGATAGAAGCTCACAGAAAACACAAGTGAGCTGCAATCTCCAGCTAACTGCTCTGACTTTCATGTTGGGAACTGGTGCTGTCCAGTTCCTCTCATTTCTATCAGGATACAGCAACCTGCAGATAAATAAAGCTAGATCAGGTAATCATGAGATGCTAATGCATGCAAATTGGCCTCTCACTACTTACTAGCAAGATTAGATATCCAGACGTCAAAACCATAATTTCCACATTTCCAAAACTGACCACATTGTTCAGAGGCTAGGACAATTCCATTCCATCCCTTTCCTATCTAATTCCTTCTGCTCTCCATTGTTATCCTCATCCCATTCCTTCCCACCTTCTCATGCCTTTCCAATCTTAGCATACCCTTCCTTCCCATCAAACCTTGGGTATTGGGGACCTTAATGAGGTCATGGGAGGCAGTAGAGAAACCATGTTCTAAAGGTCAGGGTAGGCAAAATTGAGGGTTACTATCTCATTTTCTCTGCCCAGCATATTATGATGGAGAAGGTAGAAATAGGTAACTTAAGAGCCTCAATAATTCAATTGAGGTATTAACAGGTTCATTGAATGATTAGTTGGATAGAAATAGTGTCCGAACATATGGGGAATAAGCAGGAAATTGGCACTGGGTGATGATACCCAGTTGAAGAAACAGTGCAGGCACTATGGGCTGAAAAACCTTCTCAATTCCATGATTCTGTGAAAAGCTAAGGGTGGGCTCACTTGCTGCTGCCTTATCCAGCCCCTGTAATCTCTCTTTGCAACCCTGCTAAGCATTTCTACAATTTTCTGTCTTAATTTCAGATTTCCAGCATCAGCTTTATTTTGCTTTTGTGTAACAACAATTTCCTTGTTGCGCGTATTTCCCTTAACCTGCTATTTTTCTTTTCCCACCCACCCCACTGATGCTGCTATCAATGTTGGGGCATTGCCACTAAATAACCCTACCAACTGACATGCTCCAGTCGGAATAGTCTGGACAGATAAAACCAAGCATCGTTATTATGGGTTGCACATAGACATCTCAATGTCTCCTTTCAAATGTGCAGCCTTATGACCCTTTTAACTTGTCCTTACCATCCTGTCAGCAGTTTGCAATTCCTAATGTTCCACATCAGCTCACAGAACCTTTATATCACTTCTTGTGACAGTTCACAATCTCCAGATTATTCCTGCATATATTTACATTTATTAAGTACTTGCTTTGGTGAATTATACTTTAATCAAAAATGAAAACACATCTAATCTGACAACTAATGATCAATTATTATGAAGCACATTAATCTAATGAAAATCCTGCTACACAGACAATGACAGCTTCTTTCACAGTCTGACAACTGAGGTTAGTCATTAAATGTACCTTACAACTCTAAGATGACCTAAAAATGCTTTGTATGATTGCACCATGAGGTGGTTTGCAATTCCAGAAGTCATATTGCTGACACGACATAATAATATTATTTTAAATACAACAATTTGAATCATATTTGAAATACATTGCTGTTTACAATAACTCAGTAGTCAACTGCCAGACAATTGATTACTTATTCTGTCTTTATAATGAGATTTACATATTAAACAAAGGGAGTTGGACAGGTATGTGGGGAGGAAGAGCTTGCAGAACCACAAATAAATAATGGAGATGTGAGATTAAGCACAAATGCAAAGACATGAAGTCCAAGCGACCTTCTTCAGTGCCATGAGCTTCTCTGATTCCATGATTTCTAGAGAACAGAATGTTTCTGACGTTTGAAATCAGTACAGGTACATAATTCTTTATCCGAAATCCCAAAATCTGAAAAGCTTCAACCTCTGAACTCATTTTTGTGAAGTTTTTTTCTCCATAACAAGGTTGTTTGACATGCAAACAGTTAACTCAATTCCACACCTACTCGACCCAGGTCACTCAGGTATGATGTGGTAACATGGCCCATCACTGGCAGGTGTCGATTCTGTCTCAGCACTCATAGTACTCACATGTGTGTCTACTGTTCGATAAGATATTTATTATTTCACTGTGAAACTCCGAAAAATTTTGAATTCCAAAAACCAGCTGGCCCCAACAGTTTCAGATAAAGGATTGTGTACATGTATTAGCTTTAAACACAACAGAAAGTATGAGCTGGCACATACAGCAATAATAATTTGCTCTAATAAAGCACATTGCATTACAAAGGGAGGAGGAGAAATCAGTTCCCCTCTTTCTAAATCCCTGTCAATCACACAGAGCATTTTTTAGATCTCTTTTATTATTTAGCTGTTATAGATTGATTGAAACATAGTTTTCTAGACAATGAAAGAGCCAGTCATCAAGGAGTTGTACTACTTACTAAGCCAGTGAAAACAGAAGTGGCATCAATCTCATAACTAAACACAGTTAAGAATGTGCTTACCAAAACAGGAACTTAAGAGAAAATGCAATTTAAAGTTTTGGACAATTTTAACATTGATTTGTGAGATCAAAAACTGTTGCTTTGTTTCCAAAATGCCTGGAAATTTGTAGAATTCTGAAATTCTTAGTCAATGGCTGTTTTCCAAAGTTGTTTTTTCACCTGGGACCAACTTTGAAGATCGAACAAAACAGAGTGAGAGGAAGTGCTACTTTCCAAGTTCTGTTATTAATTTATTTTTCCTTCCCCTAGCTTTATTGCTCAAAAGCATCTGCTGAAATAGAGTCCATATGTGTCATGCGGAGTCCACCTTCATCGCATTTCCAAGTAGAACAGTTGCAGGCAACACTTTGATGTCCACTATCTGCAATTTATCATGCAAGTGTGAATTAAACAGGATACAAACTTCTTGAAATTGCCTTAGTTGTTTGGTTTCACTTTATTTTGGATGAAATGGTAATTCAAGTAATGGCTTCCCTGAACTTATTTCAATCTGTGGTCAAAACTTTAAAAGTCATTTTAATTCATGTAGGTCTCAGATATTAAAATCAGATGAGAGGAGTTTGATATCGACAATGCATGGTTATCATGTCATCACAGTTAATGTAGAAAAACATGAAAGTACTTCACAAAGTTGTAATTAACTTATGGACATCAAACTAAAGAAGGAAATATGAGGATGGCCAATCCAAACCTTGATCAAAGTGGTACACTTTAAGAAGTTGTTTGAAAGGAGAAGGAGGATTGAATAGTGGAAGAATAGGGGAGGGGTGAAGTTTCCAGATGGAATTCCAGAGCATGTTGTAGCATTGGGGAGGCCTCACCTGCTGACAGGAAGGCCAGCAAGAGACTTGAACTGACTATTTCTGGGAAGCTCCACTGAGCCACCAGCCTAATAGGCAGAAGCAAGAGCACTGATGGGTCTTCCGCTGGAGCCAAGACCCTGGGCCTGGAGAGCAGCTGAAAAGCAGCTGGAAAGCAGCTGGCCAATCAGAAGCTGGGAGATCTAATGCTCACAGGAAGATCATGGTTACCGCTAGAAGGACAGGCGCTACCATCTCAGATGGTAGCCATGGAGAGAGAGCAAGCTAACGTTTTGAGTCTAGATGACAGAGCTCTGATGAAGAGTCATCCAGACTCAAAACGTTAACCCCTGCTATCTCTCCACAGATGCTGTTGGACCCGCTGTGATCTCCAGCATTTGTTTTTCAGTATTGATTCCAGCATTTGCAGTAATTTGCTCCTACCCCGCCATCTCAGGATGCCCGAGCCTCAGGTAAGCAATGTGTGGGGGTGTATTTCATTGGGTGTTTGCAACGGGGAGAAGGAGCCTGGGTTCAGCACAGTAAGAGAGCATGGCTCACAGTAGCCTCCACGCCCCCCCCCCCCCCCCGCTCCATCCCCACCATCTTTTCCTGGTGCCCAATCCCTTAATTAAGGGATCAGGAGATGACCTCCATCACCTCCCCCACCCCAAACCCTGGAGGTGACGACCTGCATGACTTTAGCTGCCATGTGCACTCCATGGTGACAGGTACCTGAATCTCCATTAATCCCAATATGAGGTTCTTAAACGGTCATTAATTGGCCTCAATTAGTGGGCCTTACCACTTCATTCTGGCCGAGCTGGAAAGCAACAGTGTTCATGCATGCCATTATCCTGCCTAATTACATGCTCTTTTTACCTCGAAGTTCATCATCAGCAAGAGCAGAAGATTCTGCCCTTTATTCTTGACCTAACTGGTGCAGTGATTCCAGGAGAAAGCTTGCATTTTCTCAGGGGAATTGGTGATGGAAATTCAATACAGCTTGGCCAGTATCCCTCACATCTCATGAATTAATTCATGTATTCATGTTGACGCATGTTTACAAACACTTGATTCATTGATGTAACTCCCACTGAATAACATCATTGCACCATTTGTGCATTGTGATGCAAATGATTTATAGCATTTCTGTCTTACAGTAACAAAAGCACTTACATAAGTACAGCACCCTTTAACTTTAATTAGAAATTTTGATGCTTCTGTCAATTATAGCACTTAGAGTCATAGAGATGTACAGCATGGAAACAGACCCTTCGGTCCAACCCGTCCATGCCGATTAGATATCCCAACCCAATCTAGTCCCACCTGCCAGCACCCGACCCATATCCCTCCAAACCCTTCCTATTCATATACCCATCCAAATGCCTCTTAAATGTTGCAATTGTACCAACCTCCACAACATCCTCTGGCAGCTCATTCCATACATGTACCACCCTCTGCATGAAAACGTTGCCCCATTGGTCTCTTTTATATCTTTCCCCTCTCACCCTAAACCTATGCACTGTAGTTCTGGACTCCCCGACCCCAGGGAAAAGACTTTGCCTATTTAGCCTATCCACGCCTCTCATAATTTTGTAAACCTCTATAAACCTCTATCAGCCTCCATCGCTACAGGGAAAACAGCCCCAGCCTGTTCAGCTTCTCCCTATAACTCAAATCCTCCAACCCTGGCAACATCCTTGTAAATCTTTTCTGAAGCCGTTCAAGTTTCAGAACATCTTTCCGATAGGAAGGAGATCAGAATTGCACACAATATTCCAACAGTGGCCTAACCAATGTCCTGTACAGCCGCAACATGACCTCCCAACTCCTGTATTCAATACTCTGACCAATAAAGGCTCTTGTCATAGAATGAATATTGCTTTACAACAATCATATTTTATTAAATCTAAGCCTGAAGTTGAAAGTGACCAGGAAAGTTTGTCCACCAACTAATATGCCTGTCAGTTATTCAGAGCATTGCATTAAGTTAACTTATTGACTTATTGAAAAGTACCATGAGACTTTTATATCTTGTCTAAAATAATGAGCTATTTACATATGAGGTACTTATATTACTGTCCCTGTAATTTTTAATTTTATTTTCACAATCCTGTTATTTTTAATGGGAGAATCTGAATATCTCCATTAAATTATGCATACTTATTTTGCTGATGACAAAATATGTGGGTCTTTGGGATGTATCATTTAATTGGTGAACAATACCAAGCAAAAATATGAAGAATTTCATTTGCGTTTGCTACAATATGAATAGAATGGAGAGGACAATCACAGACAGTAGTGCAATGCAAATTATCAGTATGTAGTGACAGGTCAGGCACAAGGCAGTGAACCTCAGCACTCTGGAGATAATTGACAGAACATTGATTCAGGATGTCTGTTTCTGTTCATAGATTTCTGTAGCATAGCAGTGATACATGAACTGGTGCAGTAACATCAAATGGAAGTACGGCGAACCGTGTTACTCTGTTAGCTCAGCAAACACTACTTTCTGTTTATTTTATCACCTTGCTTGACAAACACACAATTAGGTTACAGCAGAATCAACTGCACTTATGTGATGCCTATCTTGGAGGAGAATACTCTAGAACACTTTACAAAGCGGAGAATAAAGGATGTTTGCAGATGGCAGAGAGGAGGTAGCGTTTATTTGCTCTTTGCACGTGGGCAACACCAGCAAAGTCAACATCCCTAATCGCTTGAGAGAACGTGATGGTGAGATGTGATATAAATGCATCCACCACGCTGTTCCAGAAGTTTGTCCCAACGACAGTGAAGGAACAGTGATATAGTCAGAGTGGTGTATGATTTGGAAAGGAATTTACAAGTGGGGGGGCTTTCCCATACATCTAGGCTTTTAATGTGGTGGAACAAGTGAGTTTTGATATTGCTGTTGAATGAACTAAACTAGTGTTTTATGCAATCCTGGCAGAAATCCCTGCTCTTATATCTATATCTTAGCTAATAAAGGAAAGTATCCTGCGTGCTATATTAGCTAATTTACATAATCTGTCCTCTTTTTCAGGGATTTGTCAATATGCACTTCAAGGTTCCTCTATATTTCTCAGAATCCTGCTA
Organism: Chiloscyllium plagiosum; assembly: GCF_004010195.1. NCBI lineage: Eukaryota > Metazoa > Chordata > Chondrichthyes > Orectolobiformes > Hemiscylliidae > Chiloscyllium > Chiloscyllium plagiosum. The sequence goes on from NC_057726.1 coordinate 30,256,590, forward strand.
ATTATTGTCTATCTCTCTGCCTTATTCACCTGTCCAGATGCATTACATCATACTTTCCTGGACTGAGTTCAATTTGATATGTATTTTTGTCTATCTGACCAGTCCATTGATATCACTCTGAAGTCTCGAGCTTTCTTCCTGTCGAGAACATAACTAAATGCATCATATGGGCAAGGATCTGACAAATGGAGTATTATATGAAAAGTATGAAATTCTCCATTTGGCAAAAAGAATAAAAAGGAAGCCATGATCTAAATGATAAAATGATGCAGAGCTCTGAGATGTGGAGACATCTTGGTGTCTTAGTGCATGCCTCCCTGGAAGTTAATATGTAGGTACAGCAAGTATTCAGGAAACTTAATAGAATGTTCTGCTTTATTCCGAAAGGAATTGAATGCAAGAGTAGGAAGGCTATACTTCAGTACTACAGATGAGACTGCATCTGCAGTACTTACGAAAATTATGTTAATGTGTTCAAAGGAGTTCAGAGAAAATTTGCTAGACCAACATCTGGAAAAAGCAAATTGACTTGTTGAGGAAAGGTGAAACAAGCTACACCTGCATCCTCCGGAGTTTAGAAGAGACAGAGGCGACTTAAATGAAACAAACAAGATCTTGAGGGGACTTGACATAATAGATAGATCATAATGACCTACAGCACAGAAACAGACCTTCAGTCCAACTTGTCCTTGCCAACTAGATATACAAAATAAATCTAGTCCCATACGGCAGCATTTGACCCATATCCCTCTAAACCCTTCCTGTTCATATACCTATCCAGATGCCTTTTAAACATTGCAATTGTACCAACCTCCACTGCTTCCTCAGACAGTTCAATCCACACTCGCACCACTCTCTGCATGAAAATGTTGCCCCTAAGTCCCTTTCAAGTCTTACCCTTCTCACCCTAAACCTAAGCCCTCTAGTTTTGGAGTCCTCCACCTTGGGGCAAAGACCTTGTTTATTTACCCTATCTATGCCCCTCATGATTTTATAAACCTCTATATGGTCACCCCTCAGCCTCCAATGCTCCAGGGAAAATAGCACCAGCCTATTTAGCCTCTCCCTACAGTGCAAGCCCTCCAACCTTGGCAAGATCCTTGAAAATCTTCTCTAAACCCTTTCAAGTTTCACAACATCCTTCCTATAGGAGGGAGACCAGAATTGCATTCAGTACAGGTCATTCTGTTATAATGTGTGTTTTGTTAACACAAGTTCACTATAACGCAATTGTTGAATTGGGAACATTGTTTCTAAAGTGCAAACTTTTAAAATGTGTATTGCAGCTACGCCAATACTACAAGCACTGTTTCTAAAGCATGATTTTTCTGTAATGCAGGGTTGCACAAGAATGCAACTATTGAGTTATAGAAGAGCTGCCTGTATTCCAAAAGTGAACTAACTAATTAGTCTTTACAGCTACAACATGACCTCTTAACTCCTATACTCAATGCACTGATAATTAAAGGCAAGCAAATCAAACGCCTTCTTCACTATCCTATCTACCTGTGACTCCACTTTCAAGGAGCTATGAACCTGCACTCCAAGGTCTCTTTGTTCAGCAACACTCCCCAGGACCTTACCATTAAGTGTATATTTCTTGCCCTGATTTGCTTTTCCAAAACGTAGCACCTCACATTTATCTAAATTGAACTCCATCTCCCATTCCTCTGTCCATTGGCTCATCTGATCAAGATTCCATTGTTCTCTGAGGCAGCCTTTTTCCCTGTCCACTACACTTTCTATTTTGGTATCATCTGCAAACTTACTAACTATACTTCCTGTGTTCACATCCAAATCATTTATATTAATGTCAAAAAGCAGTGAACCAGCACTGATTCTTGCAACACACCACTGGTCACAGGCCTCCAGTCTGAAAAGCAACCCTCCATCACCACCTTCTGTCTTCTACCTTCGCACCAGTTCTGTATCCAAATGGCTAGTTCTGCTTGTATTCTATGTGATCTAAACTTACCAACCAGTCTACCATGAGGAACGTTGTCAAATGTCTTACTGAAGTCCATATAGATCACATCCAGCACTCTGCCCTCATCAATCCTCTTTGGAATTTCTTCAAAAAACTCAATTAAATTAGTGAGACACGATTTCCCACACACAAAGCCATGTTGACTATCCCTAATCAGTTCTTGCTTTTCCAAATACATGTACATCCTATCCCTCAGGATTCCCTCCAACAACTTGCCCACTTGTCAGGCTCACTGGTCTATAGTTTCCTTACCATCTTTCTTAAATAGTGGCACTACATTAGCCAACCTCCAGTCTTCTGGCACCTCACCTGTGGCTATTGTTGATACAAATATCTCAGCAAGGGGCCCAGCAATCAATTTCCTAGCTTCCCACAGAGTTCTAGGGTACACATGGTCAGGTCTTGGAGATTTATCCATCTTAATGCATTTAAAGCATGCAACATCTCCGCCTCTGTAACATGGACATTTTTCAAGATATCACTATTTATTTCCCCACGTTTTATATCCTCCATGCCCTTCTCCACAGTAAACACTGATGCAAAATACTCATTTAGTATCACCCCGATCTCCTGCAGTTCCCTACACCTATCAGATTTGCCTTTCATTCTATAAGGAACATATTGTCTCTGGACTCTTGTTATCTAATTTTTAAAGACTTCTATTTTTCAGCTGTCCCTTTACGTGCGAACATCCAATCCCAATCAACCTTTGAAAGTTTTTGCCTAATACCATCAATATTGGCCTTCCTCCAATTTAGAACTTTAACATTTAGATCTGGTCTATCTTTTTCCATCATTATTTTAAAACTAATAGAATTATGGTCACTGGTCACACCGTGCTCCCCTGCTGACACCTCAGTCACGTACCCTGCCTTATTTCCCAAGAGTAGGTCAAGTTTTGCACCTTCTCTAATAGGTACATCCATATACTGAATCAGAAAGTTTTCTTGTACACACTTTACAAATTCCTCTCCATCTAAGCCCTCAACATTATGGCAGTCCCAGTCTATGTTTGTAAAGTTAGAATCTCCTACCACAACCATCCTTTTTTTCTTACAAATAACTGATACCTCCTTGCAAATTTTTTTCTCAATTTCCCACTGACTATTGAGGGTGAGTCTATAGTACGATCCCAACAAGCTGATCATCCCTTTATTAATTCTCAGTTCCACCCAAATAACATTCCTGGCCATATTACCAGGAATATCCTCCCTAAGTACAGCCGTAATGTTATCCCTAATCAAAAACACCACTCCCCCTCCTCCCTTGCCCCTTTTCTACTCTTCCTGGAGCATCTATACCCTAGAACATTAAGAGAATGTAGGAAGTTAGGCAGGAATTTAAAAAGGAGGTCCTCGAGGGTAGTAATATCTGGATTACTGCCAGTGCTATGAGCTAGTAAGGGTAGGAATAGGAGGATAAAATGGATGAATGCATCTCTGAGCCACGTCTCTGTAATTGCTATGATATCCCAATCCCATGTTCCGAACCATGCCCTGAGTTCGTCTGCCTTACCTGTTAGGCCTCTTGCATTGAAATAAGTGCACTTTAACTTATCAGTCCTACCTTGTTCGCTGATTTTTTCCTGTCTGTCCTGATGATTTTACTTATTCCTTTTCCCAACTGTATTAGTCTCAGACTGATCTCATTCCTCACTATCTCCCTGAGTCCCAATTACTTGTTTAAATCCTCCGAGCAGCTCCTGTAAATCCCACCACCAGTATTAGCCCCTTTCCAATTCAGGTGCAATCCTTCTTTCTTATACAGGTCACTTCCAGCCCAGAAGAGATTCTATTGATCCAAAAATGTGAATCCTTCTCCCCTGCATTCATCCACTTTATCCTCCTATTCCTAACCTTACTAGCTCATAGCACTGGCAGTAATCCAGATATTACTACCCTCGAGGACCTCCTTTTTAAATTCCTGCTTAACCTCCTATATTCTTTCCTCAGAATCTCAACCTTTTCTCTTCATGTGTCGTTAGTTCCAATCTGTAAAATTATCTCCTGCTGGAACCTTTCTCCTTTGAGAATATTTCATTGAAAGGGTTTTCTTCTCATGGGAAAATCTAGAAGTAGGCGTCATATTTTGAAAATAAGGGATTGCCATTTAAAACAGGGACAAGCTGTACCACATTGGCTGTCCACCAGTCCTCTGGTACCTCACCTGTGGCCAGATATTGAAAATCTGATGACAGAGGAAGTGCCAGAGGATTGAAGGTCAGCCAATGTGATACAGTTATTCAACAAGTGAGCAAGGGATAAACTATAGGCCAGTCAGTCTAAACTCAGTAGCATGGAAACTATTGGAAGCAATTCCTAGGGGCAGAATTAATCTGCACTTTGAGAGGCAGGAAATAATCAAGATGTGAAGGAGCTGGTGTTGGACTGTGGTGGATAGAATGAAAAAGCACACAACACCAGATTATAGTTTGACAAGTTTATTTGGAAGCACTAGCTTAAGGAGCAGTGTTCCGAAAACTAATGCTTCCAAATAAACCTGTTGGACTATAACCTGGTGTTGTGGGAACAATCAAGAACAGTCAGTATGGTTGTTAAGAGGGTACTATGTCTAGCCTACTTGATTGAATTTTTTGAAGAGGTGATCAGATATGTAGATGAAGGCAATGCATTTGATGTAGTCTACTTGGACCTCGACAAGGACCTTTGGAAAAAGTCTGATATGGGAGATGGCAAAGATAAGGGCCCATGGGATCCACTGAAATTTGACTAATTAGATCCAGAAGTGGCTGAAGCAGAGAGTGATTGTTGAGGGGTATTTTTCTGATTGGAAGCTTGTGTCCAGTGATGTTCTGCAGGAATCAGTACTGGGGCCCTTGCTGCTTGTGGTATATATAAATGACTTAGATGTGAATGTACAAAGGTTGATCAGTAAGTTTGCAGATGATACAAAAATTGATGGGATCAAAAAATGTGATCAGCATAGTCTTAGATTAAGCAAGGATATAGATGGGCTGGTGGGATGGATTGATCAATGGCAAATGGAATTCAATCCACATGTGTGAGGTGATGCAGTTGGGCAGGACAATCAAGAAAGGGGAGTACAGGTATATGATTAATGGTAAGACCTTGGGAAGCATTGAGGATCAGAGGACCCTTGATGTGCATATCCAACTGTCCCTTTAGGTAGCTGGATAGGTAATGTGGTTAAGAAGGCATATGGAAAACTTGCCTTCACTAGCCGAAGCATAGAGTCTAAGACCTAGGAGGTTATGCTGGAACTGTACAAAACGTTGGTTCGATCACAGCAAGAGTATTGTTTGTAGTTCTGGAATCCACATTTCAGGAGGGATTTGATAGCACTGGAGAAAATACAGGGATGATTTACCAGGATAATGCCTGGGCTGGAGAGTTTTAGTTCTGAAGAGAGATTTTCAGACAAGGGCTATTTTACTTGGAGCAGAAGAGACTGAGGGGGATTGATTGTGAGGTGTAAACTTTGAGGGACATAAACAGGAGAGACAGGAAGAAACTTTTCCCCTTGGTAGAGGGATCAACAGTCAGGGACTTAGACTTAAGGTAAGGGGACAGAAGGTTTAGAGAGGATGTGAGGAATTTTCTTCCCTCAGAGAGTAGGGAGAGGCTGGAATTCATTGCCTGAAAGGGTGGTAAATGCAGAAACCCTCATAACATTGAAGAAATATTTAGGTACGGACTTGCATTGGGCCAGGTACTGGAAAATTGCTGGATGAGAATAGATGGTTACATTTGACTGGCACAGACTTGATGGACCAAAGAGCATTTTTCCATGGTGTAGTACTTGGCCAATGTGCAAGTGCATACCTTAATATTTCTTCAATGTTACAAGGGTATCTGCCTTATGACTCTAAAATATTGTGGCAGTAATTTTGGTGAAAATAAGATAAATTCAGTCATATTTAAGGGCCTTGAAGTTAGACTGAGGTCAGCAACAATGTTTCCTGACATACCCACATTTAATTCTCCTAGTAGAATGACTGAAGCTATGTGGATGAAACAGCACACCTTAATTACTGTTTATTGTTATAGCTTTAAATGAAGATAGAGCTTCAGAAGATGGTAAAAGCTAATAATTTCCATTTGCCATGCTCTCAGCTGGCTGAATATGTCTCCATTTGCTGTTTTGGTACAACTTGGTCCCTCTAGTAATGTTAATTAAGAGCTATGGTGGCGAGAGATGATCAGATTTTGTAGACTGACAACAGTAAACAGCTGACCAGGAATTTTAAATGCTGCTAATCTTGCTCACATTCCAAATAACATTTGTGTAGTAATTTGCATGTGCATGACACTTCTGTTGGTTGTGTTGAAATCTTGAACCTGTATTTTGCATATTATCATTTTACACAGGATGGGAAGCCAGACTTCATCCCAGCTTTGATTAACCATTTCCATTCTGGGAAAAGGAGACTCAAATAAAAGGCATTCAAGGTTATTCAAGAGATTAAGGTTGAAAATAGCAGAAGATCTAGCCACAATCTGCTGGAGGAAAGGAAGATAGTGAATGTCACAACCCTATTTAAGAAAGGGGATGGGGATATACCATCACAACTAGTAAGTCATCTTAATGCTGCTGGTCAGGAAACCTGGAGAAACAATATTGCAGAAAAGTTAACAACATGGATTTGTTAAAAGTAAACCATTTTTGACCATCTTAATTGGTTTTTGGTTGATGGTATTGTGGGAATTTACATATATGGCCCTTCAAAAGTTGTCAATTTCTGCAAAATTATAATTTTGTACAAATTATGAAATTGTCTAATGAACAGAAAGTAGGGAGTCATTGTGAATAATCCTCAGGCATTGGTTTTAGGACTATCATTCTTTCTGATACATTAACAATCCGACCTTGTGTATATAAAACATGATACAAAGCTTGCACACGTGATACGAAACATACAAATGCAGTAAACAATGAGGATATTAGCTGCTGAAACAGACGTGATAAACTGGCTGGTGAACTGGCCAGACTCATCCAGATGAAATTTAATACAAAATTGCGAAGTGATGCATTTCCTTGAATCCAAATTCCACCATCTGCCGTGGCAGAGTCCAGGAACATTAGCTGAGTGTCTGGATTAATAGCTTAGCAATAATACCACAAGGCCTTCCTGATTATTCTCTTTCGTGTGGATAGATTAAGAGAAGATGTGATAAAGCTGATCAAAACCCTGTGTGAATACTTTTAAGTAAATATGAAGACACTACTTTCCATAGCAGATGGGTTGCAAACCAGAGGACACAGATTTAAAGTGACTGCCAAAAGCAACATCGAGGACAACACAATTTTATTTTTGCCTAGTGGGTTGTTGGAATCTGGAAGGCACTTTCTGACAGAGGGTCAAGGCAATTTCATGGTCAATATGATCTCCTGGATTAGCTTGGGGTGAAGAAGCGGGTTTGATTATTTTTCTCTCCCAGGAGATTATGCGGTGAATCAGGAATATCTAAACCAACACAACTGTGTGGCAGCAATTAGATGGACGACTCTGATTCTTCTTGTCCATTATTTTCTGTTATTTGTGTGCTTCCACAGGCATTGGTCACCTTCTCTGGCTACTGTTTTTTAAAGAATGTTGACTGTGCCACAATACATTACCGTGATTAAATATTTATTTCCTATGCTCACAAAATAAGTAAACTACTCTTAACATTTAAACCAAAATATCTACTTTCATTTCTAATGAACCTCTAAAAAGAGATATAAATATGTTCCAGGTATTATGGCATTATTTTCTTTTACAAAGTGTGTGTATTGTAGTTTCATTTGATATACATTGGCAAAACGATTAATGGTACATTTTTCTGTTGGCAAAATGCAGTTAAGATATTAGAAGATGTGTTTCCAGCTTAAAAATTATGATGGAGATGAAATGATGAAAATTGAAAATGTTTTTTCCAGTTGCATGTTATATAATGAAACATTTAATGTGCCTTATCCAGTTGCCCATGTTCATTCATCAGTACATATCACTTAGTGACAGGAAAATATGTTTCACTTACTGTTACAGGTATTTGATTCTGGACTCAGTCGGTGAGCTGTCAGAACCAATCAGACATGGAATCGCTGACAGATTCTGAGAAAATAATTTCTGCAAAGAACATTTTTTTCTGGAACAGATAATTCAGTAAATGTTTAATAGTAATGAGTGTTTCATGTGTGGTAATTAAGTTGTGTCTTACTTTGTTTCCTATGGACAAGGATCTGTCTTGGACTAGCTTCCTTTTTAGGGATATTGTCCACACAAAATAAAAATCTGCAAATTGACATTAAATCTGATATTCTGAGTTCTTTAGTGTTTTGAATTTCTGGCAACAGTATAATGATATTTGATAGGGAGTCAATCTGAATCCTTTCAATCTGATTTTACCAAAGCAAGCAATAGTAGAACGTTTGGATAACATTACACAATAGACTGAAATATTTCCTGTGTGCTGCAGGAGCTGGAAATACAATTATTCTGCCATGACTATTCATAGCCACGTTGGATATAGGGGAAAGTTTGCCAAATGGAACTGGAAAACTGGAAAATAAATGTATTAAGATGGACATGGTTTTATGGGAACGAGGAATGGAAGGAAACTAACTTGAGGTGATTAATGAAACTAAAAATAAAAATTTATTCCAAAACTACAAAACAATGTGCAATCCTTATGAAATTGTTAGTTAACATGTTCGTCACCCTATAAATGAACCACCAGAACAGGGACTTTTCAAACTTCGGCCGTCCTCCAGGAAATACAGTCAGCTGATACAATGGTCAATCTAGCAAAGAGCAAGTTTGCTAAAGCCCAAGAGACCTCTCTAAAACATTTAGTGAGTCAATGATTAGTACTGCCCAGGTTGTGAAGGTAAAAACATTTCCCCATTGCCATCACAAAATGGTCTTGGGCAATATGTAGGTTCTACCAAAAACTTGTCTCAAACTTTAATACAGTAGTTGCACTTCTGATAGACCTACTACAAAATAAAAGTTGTAAAACTTCTCAAAACATTTGAAAACTTGAAGGGCATTTTAACAAATGAGCCTGTGGCTTTCACTTCCAAACTTTAACCAAGAATTTGTGATAGCCATTGTTGTGAGTGAGATTGGAGTAGGGCCTCTCCTGTTCCAGGAAGAGAAAGAGAAAGATTCGATATTTCTCCTAACAAGCCAAACAAACTTCAGAAGCAATACTCCACCAAAGAAGAAGAAAACCTTCAATTTACTACTGGATCTCAAGCACTTTGAGATATATGTCCAAAATATGTACAGAGAGACCACAGTCTACACTGACCACAATTCATTAACTCTTATGGAAAAATTTCTCACCCAGAATGCAAGGTTATTCACTGGGACATGTTCCTTCAATGGTACTATGTGAAAACATCCACATTGTTGGGAAACTATATGTAATTGTAAATGCCTTGTCCACTTAGGGGGACTTTGTTAGAACAAAAAGCTAATTGAATCAAGGCTAGAAGAATGCATGTATGTCTGTGCATATCTGTTGTTTCATGTTTGATTTTTAAATTTTTCTCTGTAATGGAATTACAATTAATTTCATTTCATTTGTCATGTGGTAGAAGTGTTGTGGTAATGGATTTTCCTTTTTTTCCAAAATGTGCTTGCTTTTTAAAAGAGTAACTACGACAGAGAAATAAGAACTATAGCTGTAAATTCAGTGACTGTCTGACAAAACCCCTGTGCAAAGCCAGTGGAATACAGTACATGTTAAGAGTCAGGGATACTTAAACAGGAAGAAACCTGATAGGAAAAGGTATCACTGAGGCTGAATATACCACTTTGCATCAGAAAGCCATTTCTTCGAGACATTTTCATTTTAACCTCCAGGAAGTTGCAAAATGAAAGCTTAAAGCTTAAGTGTAATACTAGTCTGTCTGTGTTATTGGGCAGATATCCAAATGTGTGGACTAGAGGGTTGTGAGACCACAGCATTGAGAACAACCATCTTAAACATCTCAGCACTGTAGGTAAATCAAAATGAATATATTTTTGCTGTCAGCCAGTTCAAAAGGAATTGAGATAAAGGAATTTTTTTTTATCAACAAATAAAACCAAGAACCTCAATATTTTTAACTTTGTTTAACTTTTAGAATTCACCTCCTATGTCTACTTTGTGTTTATCTATTTTTTTTTACTTTTTCTTCTCATGATAAGCAATCGATATCTCTCTTTTGTTATTTCATGAAAGCCTGGTAAAGTTGGCTCTTTTTAACACTTGGGCCAGGGAGAGCGATATCTCCACGGGGAAGGGATCCTTTCAGAATTAAACTTGTTGGAAGAAACTGATAGGGTGGGTCAACAAAAGCCTCATGTAGAATCTTAACAATTTGGGATCTCCTATCTGAGCTGTAACAAATTAGGAAAATTGGACTGGGATTAGGTTGTAACAAACGGGGGTCTCGAGTTTCAATTTAAACCCACAGCCCAAACAAAATAATCAAATGTGATAAATTATTACTTTGAAATCATTTTTTTAAAGGAGAAACTGCAAAATGATATCCTGACAATGTAGAAATGTCTGAAAATGATGTCAGTATGTTCACAGAATTAGGGAAGTTACTTTTGAGAATATAAACATTTTGCCCTTAAACAGATTAAAGATTTAATAAATCACTCAGGATTAGAAGTTTGCTTGAAATCTAGAAAACGCAAAATTTGAAAGGGTATGGCCAGTGCTTCAAAGGTAGAAATTGAGGATAATAATATGGATAGAGTAATGGTAGAGAAATTGAAATGGAAGCAGTGGAAATTAACATTTCAACAAAAGAAAGGAAAATAAAAAAGTAGTGGAAAAGTAAAGAGAGAGAGAGAAAGAAATGAGCAAGGAGATTAAAGAAAGGAGAGAGGAGAGAGAATTCCAAGAAAAATGGCCAGAAGAGAAGTTTTAAGATTTCTATTCATGTCCATCCCACTTTTTATTCCATCGAGTACTAAGATCATGTCACTCACTTAGGTCCTCACATTCCTGCTAAAACTGGAGGTTTATTAGATCCACAGCTAAACTATAAAATAACTATGGTTACAATGATTTGAAGATTTCAGTAAGAACTTATAAATCCAGTGATATGATTTAGATTTAGATTTTATTGTCAACTATACTTAAATACAGGACAGTGAAAAGTATATAATGTCACCACACATGGTGCCACCAAGGCACACAGGTACAAAAAACTTCGGTATAAAATAGTAAGAGAAACAAAAAATAAAAAAAACTAAGCATTACTTCAGAGAATAAGTAGGAAAATAAAGAGTTAAAGTAATAGTTAACATTAAAGTTTTTCATAATTTAAACTAGGAAAATAAAGGAGGAACTTAAATAAGTTAATAATTCTGCTTTCATGAAAGTTCTAATCTGAAGTTGAAGCAACTTTTTTTATCATAATCTTTTATAAACAACTTCATTGTTATATATCTGAGAAATATGTGTTATGCTAAAATCAAAAGTGACCTTGATTAGTTGAGCCTATGAGCAGAGAAATGGCAAATGGAGTTCAGTTCAGATAAATGCAAGGTGCTGCATTTTGGAAAGGCTGATCAGGGCAGAATTTATAGAACATTACAGTGCAGTACAGCCTGTTCGGCCCTCGATATTGCGCCAACCTGTGAAACCAATCCGAAGTCCATCTAACTTACACTATTCCATCAGAGTCAAGCTTATGAGTGGCACGGTGGCTCAGTGGTTAGCACTGCTGCCTCACAGCACCTGGGTTCAATTCCCCCTGTCTGTGTGGAGTTTGCACATTCTCCTTGTGTCTGTGTGGATTTCCTCTGGGTGCTCTGGTTTCCTCCCATAATCCAAAGATGTGCTGGTCTGGTGAATTGGCCATGCTAAATTGATTATTCCTAATCTTACTCTAGTCATTCTTTTATTCCTGCTATACCTATAGAAAGCCTTATGGTTTTCCTTGATCCAATCCGCCAATGACTTCTGCTGTCCCCTCCTGGCTCTTCTTTGCTCTCTCTTTAGATCTTTCCTGGCTAACTTGTAATTCTCAAGCACCCTAACTTAGCCTTCACATCTCATCCTAACATAAGCCTTCTTCTTCCTCTTGACAAGAGATTCAACTTCCTTAGTCAACCACGGCTCCCGCACTCGACAACGTCCTCCCTGCGTGACCGGTACATACTTATCAAGAACCAACAGTAGCTAGTCCTTGAATAAGCTTCACATTTAAATTGTGCCCATCTCCTGCAGTTTCCTTCCCCATCCTATGCATCCTAAATCTTGCCTAATCGCATCGTAATTGTCTTTCCCCCACCTATACCTCTTGCCCTGTGGTATATACCTTTCCCTTTCCATCACTAAAGTAAACATAACTGAATTGTGGTTACTATCACTAAAGTGTTCACCTTCCTCCAAATCTAACACCTGGCTGGGTTCATTACCCAGTAACAAATCTAATGTGGTCTCACCCCTTGTTGGCCTGTCTACATCCTGTGTCATGAAACCCTCCTGCACACATTGGACAAAAACTGAGCTATCTAAAGTACTTGAACTATAGTATTCCCAGTCAATATTTGGAAAGTTAAAACCCCATAACAACTACCCTGTCACTCTCACTCCTACCCTTTCCTCTACATCTCTGAAACTATTCGGAGGCCTATAGAAAACTCCCAACAGGGTAACCTCTCCTTTGCTGTTTCTGATCTCAGCCCATATTACCGCAGTAGACAAGTCCTCAAACATCCTTTCTGCAACCATAATACTGTCCTTGACAAACAATGCTCCCTCCCAACGCCATTCACCAAACCCCCCCAACCCTTTACCATTTTCTCTGTTCTAAATCCCGTAACTTGCAATAACCATTCCTGTCCCTGCTCTATCCATGTCTCTGAAATGGCCAAAACATCAAAATCTCAGGTACAACCCATGCTGCAAGTTCACCCACCTTATTCTGGATGCTTCTGGCATTGAAGTAGACACACTTTAAACCAACTTCTTGCTTGCCGGTGCCTTCTTGCGACCTTGAAATCTTAGTTCTTACCTCACAATTCTTAACCTCCTGTATACTCAAACTACAGTTCAGGTTCCTATCCCCCTGCTGAATTAGTTTAAATGCACCCGAAGAGCATGTAATGGTAAGGTCCTTACCACATAATGGTAATGGCCTGGGGAGTGTTGCTAAACAGAGAGACCATGTGCAGGTTCATAGTTCCTTGAAAGTGGAGGCCCAGGTAGGTAGGATAGTAAAGAAGGCGTAAGGTATGCTTGCCTTTATTGGTTGGTGCATTGAGTATAGGAGTTTGGAGGCCATGTTGTGGCTGGACAAGGTGTTGGATAGGCCACCTTTGGAATACTGCATGCAATTCTAGTCTCCCTGCTATTGGAAGACTGTTGTGAAACTTGAAAGAGTAAATCTTCAGAAAATATTTACAAGAATGTTGCCAATATTAGAGGGTTTGAGCTATAGGGAGAGGCTGAATAGGCTGAGGCTATTTTCCCTGGAGCATTCGAGGCTGAGGGGTGACCCTACAGAGGTCTATAAAGTCATGAGAGGCATGGATAGGGTAAATAGACCAGGTCTTTTTCCTGGGATGGGGGAAGTCCAAAACTAGAGGGCATAGGTTTAAGGTGAGAGGGGAAAGATTTAAAAGGGACCTGAGGGGTAACTTTTTCACACAGAGGGTGGTGCGTGTATGAAATGAACTGTCAGAGGAAGTGGTGTTAGCTGGTACAATTACAACATTTAAAAGGCATATAAATAGGCAAGGTTTATAGGAATATAGGCCAGATGCTGGCAAATGGAATTAGATTAATTTAGGATATCTGGTTGGCATGGACAAGTTGGACCGAAGGGTCTGTTTCCATGCTGTACATCTCTATGACTCCTTGACTTTATGGTGAGATGTTATGATTATGTGAATGGTTTTCTCTATTGCAAAGTTGCATTTTCTGAACATTCCTCCTCTAGTTTTTTCCTTCCCTCTGCAGGTTTCTTTTTGTATTAAAATTCAAGTTTGGTACAACAATATGAACGTGATTAAAACGATTAAATTACATCCTTTGAAATAATGATAGGCTACACCTGAATGATGATGGATACTGTGATGGTGATGTGGTTATGTGCTTAGGTTTTGGAAATTCAAACTATCATTATCAGAAATAAGTGGATGCTGTCATTATGAAGCTGGCATTTCAGTGCAGTATGAATGAGTGCTCGACTGTAAGAGATGCAATCTTTTGAATGAGTCTTTAAATCAATGCCCCATCAGATGATCTCTCTGGTGGACTTAAAAGATCTTGTTGCGCTATTTCAGTGAAGAACAATGGAGTATTCCCCAGTGTGCTGGCAAGTAATTATCTCTCAATCAACATATTTCAAATACGTTTTTCATTATTATTTCACAGCTGTTGGCTTAAATCTTGCTGTGCAAATATTGCCTGCAATGTTTCTTAAATTACAAGAGTGACTGCACTTCTGAATTTGGAGGTGCTGATGTTGGACTGGGGTGTACAAAGTTAAAAATCACACAAACCCAGGTTATAGTCCAACATGTTTATTTGGAAGCACCACAACCACCTGTTGAAGCAGCAGCTCTCCAAAAGCTGTGTTTCCAAATAAACCTGTTGGACCAAAACCTGGTGTTGTGTGATTTTTAACTTTGGACACTTCTGACGTCATACATTAGCTGTGAACTGCTTTCGAAAGCCCTGAAGACACATAAGAGTTTAGTTAAATGTATGTTTGTTATAGTCCTTTCTTTATTAAGAATTGTCTTTAACTCTCTGCTGAACAGTCATCTATCTATAGAATTGAAATCTGCAAAGAGCTGTCTTAAAATAAATGAAAGGTGAAATTAACGATCTCTACAGTTTGAATTGAAGAGAACAATCTTTAAGGTCACAACCTTCCCTGGTGAATGCTGACAGATAAAAGAGGTATTTAATAACATAATCACGGAGTACATGAAATTGTGATGTTGCAGTTAAAACATTGCACAAATTTAATCTCATTACTGGGAATTACTGGGCTTCCTGTAACACTGGTCAGACGGAACTCTGCAGCATTACTCACTACACTCATTTGTCTTAAACTCTCACCCTGCACAGATGTCTAACATTGTTTGGAAGTCCCAATAGGAATAATCAGGCAGTTCCAGAGAGCCACTCAAACAAATGAGTGGATTCTGCTCGAGACACTGAGGTTTCCTGCTCTAGCAAATTGGCTGGAAGTTATTTACATAAATGATTTGGATGCGAGCATAAGAGGTACAGTCAGTAAGTTTGCAGATGACACCAAAATTGGAGGTGTAGTGGACAGCGAAGAGGGTTACCTCAGATTACAACAGGATCTTGACCAGATGGGCCAATGGACTGAGAAGTGGCAGATGGAGTTTAATTCCGATAAATGCGAGGTGCTGCATTTTGGGAAAGCAAATCTTAGCAG